>NW_027316587.1:7500-50000 GCF_033978685.3 Nerophis lumbriciformis | reverse complement strand
TAGATTCTTTTGTGTGTCTCAGTCTCTGTTTCTGTTTTATTTTTTTTATTTTTTATTTTTGTTTTGTTTTGTTTCTCCACTCAGGCTGCGCTCTGGGCTGATGTAACAGTTGGTTAGGGGGCGCATAATAAATGAAAATAACATAACATAATATATACATATACACACACACACACACACACACACACACACATATATATATATATATATTATATATATATATATATACAATATATATATATATATGTGTATATATATATGTATATATGTGTATATATATATGTATATATATATATATATGTGTGTATATATATATATGTGTGTATATATATATATGTATATATTAGTGATGGGTCCGGCAACACCGATGCATCGGCGCATGCGTCGAGCTCATAGAGCGAAACCCTGTGTCGGTGCGCGTACCGCTTTTAGAAAGTCACGTGACCGATCATGAGCTGTTTTGGTCACGTGACCGATACGCCAACTGTGTCGCACTGACGCCTCCTCTGTGCCCTGTGAGCGGCTCTTTTCTACAGCCGGAGAAATAATAACTAAGAAGAGACGACTGAAGTGTTGATAACAACCAAACTTAACCCCCCCCCCCCTCTATATCCCACACCCCGGATTGTAAATAATGTAAATAATTGAATGTATATACTGTGATGATTATCTTGTGTGATGACTGTATTATGATGTTATATATCTGTATCATTAATCAATTTAAGTGGACCTCGACTTAAACAAGTTGAAAAACTTATTGGGGTGTTACCATTTAGTGGTCAATTGTAGGGAATATGTGCTTCACTGTGCAATCTACTAATAAAAGTCTCAATCAATCAATGAAAGAAATCGTCTAAAATTGAATACGTTGGAAAAACTTTTTTTTAAATAAAAATGTGTAAAGAATTAATTTAAAAAAATCCCAGTCCACAAACATCCTCATTCACAACACATTCTCTTAGATTTCCATGTTATTATACATGTTCATATTTTTTGACTGTATCTAAAAAAGATAAAAATATATTTTTATTTAAATGAAGATATGAAATAATCCTAAATGAAATACAATGACTTGGTTTATATTATTGTATATACTAGGTCATAAAATCAGTGTCAGTTGAGTCGGTCCATAGGTTGCCTGTAGGGATTTTTAATGTCCAGCAGATGTCAGTATTTAGTCACACAGTATCGACACAGTATCAGTACAGTTTTGCAATGTGTCAAAACGCTTCATGACGCCTCATCAACCCATCACTAGTATATATATATATATATATATATACTGTATATATATATGTATATATACGAGTGAGGGAAGAGTGGGTGGTGAGATCGACAGGCGGATCGGTGCGGCGTCTTCAGTAATGCGGACGCTGTATCGATCCGTTGTGGTGAAGAAGGAGCTGAGCCAGAAGGCAAAGCTCTCAATTTACCGGTCGATCTACATTCCCATCCTCACCTATGGTCATGAGCTTTGGGTTATGACCGAAAGGACAAGATCACGGGTACAAGCGGCCGAAATGAGTTTCCTCCGCCGGGTGGCGGGGCTCTCCCTTAGAGATAGGGTGAGAAGCTCTGTCATCCGGGGGGAGCTCAAAGTAAAGCCGCTGCTCCTCCACATCAAGAGGAGCCAGATGAGGTGGTTCGGGCATCTGGTCAGGATGCCACCCGAGCGCCTCCCTAAGGAGGTGTTTAGGGCATGTCCGACCGGTAGGAGGCCACGAGGAAGACCCAGGACACGTTGGGAAGACTATGTCTCCCGGCTGGCCTGGGAACGCCTCGGGATCCCCCGGGAGGAGCTGGACGAAGTGGCTGGGGAGAGGGAAGTCTGGGCTTCCCTGCTTAGGCTGCTGCCCCCGCGACCCGACCTCGGATAAGCGGAAGAAGATGGATGGATGGATATATATATATATGTGTATATATATATATATATATATATATATATATATATATATATATATATATATATATATATATATATATATATATATATATATGTGAGGCCAAACGCAAAGCATTTTTGGCATACAAGAGATGTCCAAATGCTCAGTCACTTGCAACACTCAAGAGTACTCGTTGTTCCACACAGCGCATTGCCAGACAGTGTGCAAACAACTATTGGCAGCAGCTCTGTGAAGATATTCAGATGAGTGCTGAATCTGGTAACATCCGTGGCATGTACAACGGTATAAAGAAAGCAGTAGGACCTGCTGTAAAACGGACTACTCCAATTAAATCTCAGCTAGGGGAGAAGATTACCAATGGTGAAGAACAGATGGTCAGATGGGTTGAGCACTACTCAGAACTATACAGCCGTGAAACAACTGTCTCTGATGCTGCTCTAAATTATACGAAGGAGCTACCAATTATGAATGAACTCGACGAAGTGCCTACAATGGTAGAGCTTTGATTCACTTCCATCTGACAAAGCACCAGGTAACGATAACATTCCACCTGAAGCTATCAAGCAAGGGAAGCCTGCCCTGCTTAAACCGCTGTACCAATTACTGTGTCTTTGCTGGGAGGAAGAAGGAGTACCTCAGGACATGCGTGATGCCACTATTGTGTCACTTTAGAAGAATAAAGTGACTGCAATAGCTATAGAGGAATTTCTCTCTTGAACATTGTTGGAAAGGTTTATGCACGCATAATCCTAAACAGGCTACAGATACTTGCAGATCGTATCTATCCTGAATCCCAATGTGGTTTCAGGGCTGGAAGATCGACAACCGACATGATATTTTCAGTCAGGCAGATTGAAGAGAAGAGTAGAGAACAAGGTCAACCTCTTTACATGATGTTCATAGATGTAACTAAGGCTTTCGATCTTGTCAGCAGGAAGGGCCTATTCAAGCTACTACAAAAGATTGGATGTCCTCCAAAACTACTCAGCATGTCGATTGCTTTCCATTCCAACATGAAGGGAACAGTCTTGTATGATGGATCTTGTTCGGACTCCTTCTCTATCAACAGTGGTGTTAAGCAGGGCTGCGTCTTAGCACCAACTCTTTTTGGAATATCCTTTTCTATACTCCTGTCCTACGCTTTTGACACATCCATTGAGGGTGTCTATCTACACACACGGTCTGACGGCAAATTGTTCAATCTGGCAAGATTACGTGCGAAAACCAAAAGGAGGTCAGTGTTAATCCGAGAGATGTTTTTTGCAGACGATGCTGCTCTTGTTGCCAACACCAAAGAAGCCTTACAATGTCTAAGTGACTGTTTTGCGAATGCTTGTGAACAGTTTGGACTTACAGTTAGCCTGCAGAAAACCAATGTCAGTGTTCAAGGTGCTGCAAATCCTGCTATCAAGATGAATGGTGTCACTTTAGAAGTAGTAGATAATTTTATATACCTAGGCTCGACAATCAGCAATAAACTCTCGCTTGATGTTGAACTTGACAGGAGGCTGGGAAAGGCAAATACCATCATGGCTAAACTAGCAAAGCGAGTATGGGAAAACAACGCTCTTACTCAACATACAAAGATCCGAGTGTATCAGGCCTGCGTTCTCAGCACTTTACTCTACGGAAGCGAGACCTGGACTACTTACATGAGACAAGAGCGTCGACTAAACGCTTTCCACATGCGGTGCATCAAACGTATCCTTGGTATTGGTTGGCAGGACTATATTCCACACAGTGTCATTCTTCAGCGTGCTAATATCCATAGCATGAACTCTCTTCTTAGCCAGCGCCGTCTTCGATGGCTGGGACATGTTCGCCGGATGGAGGACGGACGGCTGCCCAAGGACATTATGTATGGACAACTGGCTGCTGGTTCCAGACGTGTTGGCCGTCCCTTCCTCCGGTTCAAGGACGCATGCAAGAGAGATCTGAAGGCGTGTAATATTCCTCTAGACAGCTGGGAGATACAGGCGGAAAACCGAAATGTCTGGCATCAAGCGGTGAGACGGGGTATCGCAGAGGCTGATTTGAGGAGAGGCCAGCTCGCAGAGGAGAAGAGAGACAGGAGGAAACGTACTGCAAATACCATCGCACAGCAGGAGCAGGAGGAAGTCTCTACACATGTTTGCACTAAGTGCAACAGGGACTGTCACTCAAGAATTGGCTTGTACAGCCATGCTAGGCGTTGTCAACAAACATGAATGTACCGTATCAACAAAACATCAAGTTAAAATGTGAAAATTATCATTAAATATGTGCATTGTATAATTACAACACTCATTAAAACTGAAGAGTTATTACTAATATTTGACTAAAACAGGATGACAAAACGATTTAAATTTAAAAAAATAAATAAATAAACTTAATAATAATTAAAGTACCATTACAAAATTTAAAACATTTAAAATAAATTAAATAAAAAAATAAACATCAAATTGAAATAAGTGTCTGACACAAGAGCGTAAATTAGCATGGTCATCTGTGACTAATATATATATATATATATATATATATATATATATATATATGTATATATATATATGTATATATATATATATGTATATATATATGTATATATATATATATATATATATATATGTGTATATATATATATATATGTATATATATATATATATATATACATACATAGCAGTCCACTTGTTTCTCTTTAGTAGTACTACTGTACTTTGGTAGTACTCCAGTCCACGTTGTTACATCGTTTACTTTCATGTCACTGTAGAAAAAGAAATACTGTAAAGAATGTCCGTCTTCTATTTTTATATGTTTGTTCTAACAGAACCAAAGTTGTCCAGTCTGTTGTCACCAAAATAAAATACGTTTCTAACTGTTTTTAATGAAAACACATTTTATAAAACGTCTTCATTTTATTCTTACACCAGCAAAAATAACTTTTTTTCTTTGCTTTCGTTGACAAATAACAAACAAGGTGTATTTTTGTTGTTGCTTTTTCTTTGCATTTTCACTGCAGGACAAGAACTCCCAAGATGAAGATTGAAGAAAAAACACATTTTAATGGTAATACTAGTAATAATAGTAGTAATAATATGCTAATGGGGAAGGTAAAAGCGTGGCTCGGGTGGTGGAGCAACTCGAGGGTTCCAGGTTCGATCCCCGCTTCTGCCATCTGAGTCACTGCCGATGTGTCCTTGGGCAAGGCACCTGCTTTCCCTTCACTTATTAACAGTAATCATAGTAATAAGTACTTAAAGGTAGAAAATGACTACTGTGTACAATAAAAACAATGTAATACTTATATATGCATGTTGAGAATACATGAATGAATGCTCAATTTCAAAGAATAAATAACAATAAATGTAATAAATAACAGAATGTGTGATCATTAAATATCTGAATGTAAATAAATGTTGATATTATGTAATAAAAAGAGAATGTTATAACTAAATGTATGTTTGATTTACATTTTGTACTTGAATGTTACGTAACAAATACGTGAATATACTGCAATTTAATAAAGAGTGTTAATTTTAGCAAGGTACTTGTGTTGATGTACTCCTACTTCCAAGCGACTTTGTCAAGTACTAGTAAAGGAAGAAATGATCAAGTACTTTTTGTGTGTTTTGGAGAAGTACACTTTTGGAGTGTTTACTTTTGTCCTGAGATGAAGATAAACGTCTGTCATTCTTCATGAAGACACATTATGAAAGTGAACATGACCAAAGTGGGCGTGTCCACAAAGAAAGAAGGAAGGGGGCGGAGCCTCTTTCATTTTGTGATGTTAAGTTCCTGTTCTACCTGCGATGAGATGACGACTTGTCCAGGGTGTATCCCGCCTTTCGCCCGAATGCAGCTGAGATAGGCTCCAGCACCCCCGCGACCCCAAAAGGGACAAGCGGTAGGAAATGGATGGATGGATGGAAGTTCCTGTTATAAGCTGTTATACAGTATATGCATTGAGCCCTTATTTTGAAGGCCCTAAGAGCGGAAGTGGTGACACGTTGAGTGGAGCGGAGGTTTTTATATATGTCGCCTATACTGTATAAAAGTACAAAATAACAAACACGGAGGCTCCACTTTTACACGAGGACCAATTTATATCCTTCCTTTTAAAACCTCCGCTCCACTCAACGTGTCACCACTTCCGCTCTTAGGGCCTTCAAAATAAGAGCTCAAGGCATATACTGTATAACAGCTTAAATGGTAAATGGTACTTACAACAGGAACTTAACATTACAAAGAGGCAAGCCCATAAAAATAGGTTACATTATTTTGTACTTTTATACAGTATAGGCGACATACATAAACCCTCGGTTACATTTTTGTTGTTGTTGTTGTTGTTGTGTGTGTGAGGCTCTGTATATTTGGGGGGAAAGGTTTATGTTTTTTGTTTTAACTGCCTGTGTTGTTTTTGCACTTATCCTGTTGCTGTGTTGAAACAAGGACGTTTGCTTTTGTAGGAGGGGAGGTATGTCACTTATTTTTACGGGCTTGCCTCTTTGTGATGTTAAATTCCTGTTATAAGCTGTTATACAGTATATGCCTTGAGCTCTTATTTTGAAGGCCCTAAGAGCGGAAAGGGTGACACGTTGGGTGAAGCGGAGGTTTTTGAAAGAAAGGAAATAAAGTGGTCCTCGTGTAAAACTAGAGCCTCCGTGTTTGTTATTTTGTAGTTTCATACAGTATAGGCGACATATATAAACCCTCGGTTACAATAACAAACACGGAGGCTCCAGTTTTACACGAGGACCACTTTATTTAAAACCTTTTTTTATATAAACCTTTATTTATAAATTTCAACATTAACAAACAGTTGAAAATAATAATCAAAGTAAATACAAAAACAGTACAAAGCAGCGCCAGGGGGTTGTAAATTCAAAGTAACTTAAATAGAATACTTTATTTAGAACCTTTCTCTGTTTGCATCACGCAAGTGACGTCAATGTTCGGCCCTCGAGAGCCATATACCACACCGTGATTGGTAGATTCCTTCAGCTCCGCACACAACGCTGTCAAGCGCCATTCATGTAAAACTCGCACTAACATTACACTTTCCTATTAAGGTGAGGGCCGCAAAATAACGTCTCGGTCTAATATATATATATATATATATATATATATATATATATATATATATATATATATATATATATATATATATATATATATATATATATATATATATATATATATGTATATATATATATATATGTGTGTGTCAGAAGTGCTACTGACACTTTGGTTATATTTGCTTTTACTGTGTTTGAAATCACTTCCTGTCCTGGTGCTCTTGTTTTGTTACTGTTTCCTGTTTGCTCTCTGTCTTTTACGGCACTTTTACTATCTGCTCCGTGTCTACAGCTGTGAGCGCACCTGTTGCTCGTTTAATTAGTTCTATTTAGTTCCACCCGAGTTCCTCCTTCGGCGCTTCATCATTATTCTTTTGTGACGGATGTGGATCGGACGGGTTTTGTTCACAGTGAGTTATACTTTGGTCTTTTTCACTTGCTTTCTACTGTTTGTGTTGATGCTTTCTATCATGTGCTTTCTATTGATGATTGATTGAAAAGACGTTTTTTTTATTCACAGTGACTAATACTTTGGTCTTTTTCGCTTGCTTTCTACTGTATGTGTTGATGCTTTCTATCGTGTGCTTTCTATTGATTGATTGATTGAAACTGTTATTAGTAGATTGTACAGTTAAGTACATATTCCGTACAATTGACCACTAAATGGTAACACCTGGTTAAGTTTTTCAACTTGTTTAAGTCGTAATCAATTCATGGCACAAATATATATGTACTATCATCATAATACAGTCATCGCACAAGTTAATCAGAGTATATACATTGAATGATTTACAATCCGGGGGGTGGGATGAGGAGAACATAGTGAGTTCAGATAGCATAAGAACAACAATTATATACATTAGAAATCCGTTTGATTAACATTTGGTTATTTAGGATCCGTGGAGGTGTAAGGGGGAGGGTGTTAGTCAAGGGTTGCTTCTATCTTGTGCTTAGCTGCTTTAATTAGGCTGACCATATTGTGAAATCCCAAAAAGAGGACACGTATATGCGTGCCAAGGCCGGGACTAGGTGAACATTTGCCAATACTCGAACTTGCTTTATAAATATTTATTTAAATACAGCAGTTTTCTCCTCTGACAGCAGTGTTTGCGCTAGGAATTTTCAAAATGGGGTCCCACAGTAAATTTTTGGGGTCCGACTTTTTTGTAAGCCTTTTAAAAAAACAAACAAAAAAAAAACTTATGAATTATGGTATATCTCTTCTATATTGTGTTTTGGATAAAGGTTGTCATAAACGTTACTTCATTAAGAAAAAAAGAAAACAAATGTGTATGCATATGTGAATGTATTCAGTTATAAACATTCATTCACTTCTTTCCTTCATGGATCTAAACTTTACCGCTGCTGCTAGTTTTTTCTATGTTTTTATTTAATATGTTGTAGGTGTCGTCATGTCCGCTTTTTGTGCCGGCCCAGTCACGTTATAACATCTACGGCTTTTGGAGCTCAGTGCGCAACTGCACACACAAGGAGACTATTATATATGTCTCTATTATCCATGGGTTTATCTATAACCCATAAAGTAGGCAGGCACGGAGCTATTTCTCAGCGTGTGTTTATTCCAGCCGGCACGTTAACACACTGACACAACATCCAGATTCCCATCATGCATTGCTTCAAAAGTACGGCAAGTAGTGATGTCCAAACGAAGACTGACAGTGAATAGAATGAGGATGGACAATTCAACCCTAAACTCACTCCTTTCCCGCAAATTAAATTTCACCTATGCTCCTTCAAAGGCTGTGCTACTGGCTGCAAAGCATTGCACTTTCAAATGCAACAATGAGTAGAGTGTGTGTGTGTATATGTATGTATATATAAGAAATACTTGAATTTGCACTGAAATTCAAGTATTTATTTTATTATATATAAGAAATACTTGAATTTGCACTGAAATTCAAGTATTTATTTTATTTATATATATATACACAAAATATATACTTGAATTTCAATGCAAATTCAAGTATTCCTTATACATATAATAATAATAATAATAATAATAATATTTTTAATATAATATACATATATACATACACAACACTCCTACTCATTGTTGTATTTGAAAGTGCAATGCTTTGCAGCCAGTAGCACAGCCTTTGAAGTAGCATAGGTGAAATTTAATTTGCAGGAAAGGAGTGAGTTCAGGGTTGAATTGTCCATCCTTGTTCTATTCTGTCAGTCTTTGTTTGGACATCACTACTTGCCGTACTTTTGAAGCAATGCATGATGGGAATCTGGATGTTGTGTCAGTGTGTTAACATGCCGGCTGGAATAAACACGCGCTGAGAAATAGCTCCGTGCCTGCCTACTTTATGGGTTATAGATAAACCTATGGATAACAGAGACATATATAATAGTCTCCTTCTTGTGTGTGCAGTTGGTGCACTGAGCTCCAAAAGCCGTAGATGTTATAACGTGACGAGGTCGGCACGAAAAGCGGACGTGACGACAGGCTGTCCTCACTCAGGGCCGGATGGAAATTTGTGAGAATGGTTGTTCCGGGAGAAGCACTGAAATTCAAGTATTTCTTATGTGTATATGTGTATGTAGATGTACACATAAAAAATACTTGAATTTCAGTGTTTCTCCCGGAACAACCATTCTCCCGAATTTCTCTCGATTTCCAGCCGGGCTTGAGTGAGGACAGCCTGTCATGTCCGCTTTTTGTGCCGGCTCAGTCACGTTATAACATCTACGGCTTTTGGAGCTCAGTGCACCAACTGCACACACAAGAAGGAGACTATTATATATGTCTCTGTCATCCATAGGTTTATCTATATCCCATAAAGTAGGAAGGCACGGAGCTATTTCTCAGCGTGTGTTTATTCCAGCCGGCACGTTAACACACTGACACAACATCCAGATTCCCATCATGCATTGCTTCAAAAGTACGGCAAGTAGTGATGTCCAAACAAAGACTGACAGAATAGAACGAGGATGGACAATTCAACCCTAAACTCACTCCTTTCCCGCAAATTAAATTTCACCTATGCTACTTCAAAGGCTGTGCTACTGGCTGCAAAGCATTGCACTTTCAAATACAACAATGAGTAGTGTTTGTGTGTGTGTGTGTGTATATATATGTATGTGTATATATAAGAAATACTTGAATTTGCACTGAAATTCAAGTATTTATTTTATTATATATAAGAAATACTTGAATTTGCACTGAAATTCAAGTATTTATTTTATTTATATATATACACAAAAGATATACTTGAATTTCAATGCAAATTCAAGTATTCCTTATACATATAATAATTAATATAATTTACATATATATACATACACAACACTCCTCTACTCATTGTTGTATTTTAAAGTGCAATGCTTTGCAGCCAGTAGCACAGCCTTTGAAGTAGCATAGGTGAAATTTAATTTGCGGGAAAGGAGTGAGTTTAGGGTTTAATTGTCCATCCTCGTTCTATTGTCAGTCTTTGTTTGGACATCACTACTTGCCGTACTTTTGAAGCAATGCATGATGGGAATCTGGATGTTGTGTCAGTGTATTAACGTGCCGGCTGGAATAAACACACGCTGAGAAATATCTCCGTGCCTGCCTACTTTATGGGTTATAGATAAACCTATGGATAACAGAGACATATATAATAGTCTCCTTCTTGTGTGTGCAGTTGGTGCACTGAGCTCCAAAAGCCGTAGATGTTATAATGTGACGAGGCCGGCACAAAAA
The DNA here is from genome assembly GCF_033978685.3 of Nerophis lumbriciformis. NCBI lineage: Eukaryota > Metazoa > Chordata > Actinopteri > Syngnathiformes > Syngnathidae > Nerophis > Nerophis lumbriciformis. The sequence goes on along the minus strand of NW_027316587.1, from coordinate 39,333 downwards.
GCGGACGTGACGACAGGCTGTCCTCACTCAGGGCCGGATGGAAATTCGGGAGAATGGTTGTTCTGGGAGAAGCACTGAAATTAAAGTGTTATGTGTGTATGTAATAATAACTGGGATTTATATAGCGCTTTTCTAAGTACCCAAAGTCGCTTTACATGTAGAACCCATCATTCGTTCACACCTGGTGGTGGTAAGCTACTTTCATAGCCACAGCTGCCCTGGGGTAGACTGACGGAAGCGTGGCTGCAATTTGCGCCAACGGCCCCTCCGACCACCACCTGTCATTCAATTCACCGGTGTGAGTGGCACCGGGGGCAAAGGGTGAAGTGTCCCGCCCAAGGACACAACGGCAGCGATTTTTGGATGGTAAGAGGCGGGGAGCGAACCTGCAACCCTCAGGTTTCTGGCACGGTTGCTCTACCCACTACGCCATGCCGCCCCTCGTGTGTAGATGTACACATAAGAAATACTTGAATTTCAGTGCAAATTCAGGTATTTCTATGTATACATTTCATATATATATATATATATATAGATAGAGATAGAGATAGATAGATGGATAGAAATTCTTGAATATCAGTGCAAATTCAGGTATTTCGATATATATATTTGTTATATATAGAAATTCTTGAATATCAGTGCAGATTCAAGTATTTCTATATACATAAATTTCTTTTGTATGTGTGTGTGTGGGAAAAAAAATCACAAGACTACTTCATCTCTACAGGCCTGTTTCATGAGGGGTTCCCTCAATCATCAGGAGATTTTAATGGGAGCATTCACATACCATGGTTTATATAGGGCACAGAGTGGGTGGGTACAGGCTGGCGTAGGGGCGTGGTGATTGGCTCATGTGTTACCTAGGAGGTGTTTCCGTCTGCGGCGGCATGCTGTTACAATTTCGCTGCGCTTGTTGAGGGATGACAGGTCTGGACGGTATATAATAAACAGTTTCTCTTTCAAGCATAGGTTGCATCTTTTATTACCACTATTGTAAGGTGTGCTGGATGCAAGAATTTGCCATGTTATTAAATATTCAACATTATTGTCTTTGAGGTCCCGAATGTGTTTGCTGAGTTCTGTGGTATTCCGCAGGTTTTAGTTCCTGAAAGAAGCCTTGTGATTGTTCCATCTGGTTTTAAACTCTCCCTCGGTTAATCCTACATATGTGTCTGATGTGTTAATGTCCTTGCGTGTTACCTTAGATTGGTAAACAACTGATGTTTGTAAGCACCCCCCGTTGAGAGGGCAATCAGGTTTCTTGCGGCAGTTGCAGCCTTTGTTGGTTTTGGGGTCGCTCTGTCCGGGGGCCGACGGCTCATTTGCAATTGTTTTGTTGTGGTTTGAGATAATTTGTCGTATATTGTTCATACAGCTGTAGCTCAATTTAATGTTGTTCTTGTTGAATACTTTTCTTAGGGTGTTGCCTTTGGGGAAGTGTTTGTCAATCAGATTGAGGAATTTGTGGCCAATTTTAGTTGAAACGTTTTTGCTGTATGGGGGGTTGTACCAGATGATGTTTCGTTTTCTGTTCTTTTTTGGTTGGTTTCCTGGCGTGGGTTCATAGGTGAGGGTGAAATTGTATCCGCTTTCATCAAGGGCTTTTTGGTACGGGGGGTTGCTTGGTCAAATTCAGCTTTGCTAGATGACAGCATCGATAGCCTTTTATTAATTCCGGTAGGTATTCTTTTCGTGGTGGTGGGTGGGTGGTTGCTGTCATGGTGCACATATTGGAGTGTTGTGTTGGATTTCGTGAATGGTTGGTAGCTGTTATTTCTCAGGTTGAAAGTGACGTCGAGGAAGGTGACTGTGTGCTTGTTGGTTTCAATCGTGATCCGTAGGCCGTTCTCTTTGAAAATTTGGCATATGCGCTTCTTGGTATTCTCGCTGCTCCTTAGCGAGGCGCGACACACTGCCAGTCCGTCATCACGGTAAATACCAAGGTTCAGGTTGAGGCTAGCGAGCTGGGAGAGGAGGAAACTCCCAACGAGTTCACATGTTTCTGCTCCGTCAAAACTTCCCATAGTGACGTCAAATGTTGAATTGTTCTTTTTTTGCCATGGTGTACTGTTGTGGATGAGTATGGAGTTTTTTGCGTGGATGATGTTTCTTTCGTTGCCTGTGATTGAGGCGAAGTCTAGTGCTTGAGTCAGTAGGTCTTGCGTGATGGAAGGGTAAAATTCCTCTATCGAAGGAGATAAAGTTGTGCTGTTTGTCTTGGATGTTGTTGAACCATTTGATTACTGCTGCTGTATTTCTCCATTGGTTGAGTGGTGTTTTGTCCTTGATTTTTGTGTTGACTCTGTCCAGGATTATTTTGCTGATTTTTCCTATTTCACATTTAGTTGGGTTTATTAGTCGGCATGTTGGGTTATTTGCGAAGTTGGGTTTGTGGTCCTTCAATGTGATGAAGGCTTCCTTGTTGGCTGTGGCGTCCACCCTGTCCTCAATGTCCAGTTCAGCCGCGATCCTTTTATTTTCCAGGTGGATGTTCTGTAAAGTGTTGGGTTGTGCTTTTTTGTATGATTTGGTGATGCTTCTGTCCAGTAAGGTGTTATGTTCTGGTATGTCCATTCTGTAGAAGTTTGTGGTTTTATCGGCAGCTATGATGAGGTTGTTTACTTTCTTGATGCGCTCCTTGTCATTTTTCAGCTTGGTGAGGAGTGGGTTGCGGACTGGCTTGAATTTGACTGATTGTATCATTTTGAGCATGTCGTTCTCAAAATCCTTTAGTTCCTCAACTGTGGGTGGGTTCTTGGTAGATTTGAATCCGTAAGTTTTCTTTTGCGTTCCTTTTGTTTCAGGGTGCAGGAAAAAATGTGCTTTCCACCGCATCCTTCTTAGGAAGTGTTCAGTCTTTTCTATGAGCCTTAGCGTGCGTGTGTGTGTGTATTCTTGAATATCAGCGCAAATTCAGGTATTTCTATATATATATATATATATATATATATATATATATATATATATATATATATATATATATATATATATATATATATATATATTCATTCTTGAATATCAGTGCAAATTCAGGTATTTCTATATATATATATATATATATATTCATTCTTGAATATCAGTGCAAATTCAGGTATTTCTATCTATATATATATATATATATATTCATTCTTGAATATCAGTGCAAATTCAGGTATTTCTATATATATATATTCATTCTTGAATATCAGTGCAAATTCAGGTATTTCTATATATATCATATATATATATTCATTCTTGAATTTCAGTGCAAATTCAGGTATTTCTATATATATCATACATATATATTCTTGAATTTCAGTGCAAATTCAGATATTTCTATATATGTATATATATTCATTCTTGAATTTCAGTGCAAATTCAGATATTTCTATATATATCATATATATATATATATATATTCATTCTTGAATTTCAGTGCAAATTCAGATATTTCTATATGTATCATATATATGTATTCATTCTTGAATTTCAGTGCAAATTCAGATATTTCTATATATATCATATATATATATATTCATTCTTGAATTTCAGTGCAAATTCAGATAGTTCTATATATATCATATATATATATTCATTCTTGAATTTCAGTGCAAATTCAGATAGTTCTATATATATCATATATTTATATTCATTCTTGAATTTCAGTGCAAATTCAGATATATATATATATATTCATTCTTGAATTTCAGTGCAAATTCAGATATTTCTATATATATCATATATATATTCATTCTTGAATTTCAGTGCAAATTCAGATATTTCTATATATATCATATATATATATATTCATTCTTGAATTTCAGTGCAAATTCAGGTATTTCTATATATACATTTGTTATATATATATTCATTCTTGAATTTCAGTGCAAATTCAGGTATTTCTATATATACATTTGTTATATATATATTCATTCTTGAATTTCAGTGCAAATTCAGGTATTTCTATATATACATTTGTTATATATATATATTCATTCTTGAATTTCAGTGCAAATTCAGGTATTTCTATATATACATTTGTTATATATATATTCATTCTTGAATTTCAGTGCAAATTTAGGTATTTCTATATATATATACATTTGTTATATATATATATATTCATTCTTGAATTTCAGTGCAAATTCAGGTATTTCTATATATACATTTGTTATATATATTCATTCTTGAATTTCAGTGCAAATTCAAGTATTTCTATATATACATTTGTTATATATATATATATATATATATATATATATATATATATATATATATATATATATATATATATATATATATATATATAGAAATTCTTAAATTTCAGTGCAAATTCAAGTATTTCTATATATACATTTCTTTTATGTGTGTGTGTGTCTTGTATATCTAGAAATTCTTGAATTACAGTGCAAATTCAAGAGTGTGTGTATATATGTATGTATTTGTGTATTGATAGAGAAATACTTGAATTTGCACTAAATTAAAAAATGTTTGTGTATATAGAAATACTTGAATTTGCACTGAAATTCAAGTTTTGTTTGGCCGGCTGGGAGGCCTTTGTATGTTTGTTTGTTTGGAAGGCTGGGAAGCCTTTGTTTGTTTGGCCGGCTGGGAAGCCTTTGTTTGTTTGGCCGGCTGGGAAGCCTTGGTTTGTTTGTTTGGCCGGCTGGTAGGCTTTGGTTTGTTAGTTTGGCCGACTGGGAGGCTTTGGTTTGTTTGTTTGGCCGACTGGGAGGCTTTGGTTTGTTTGTTTGGCCGACTGGGAGGCTTTGGTTTGTTTGGCCGACTGGGAGGCTTTGGTTTGTTTGGCCGACTAGGAGGCTTTGGTTTGTTTGGCCGACTGGGAGACCTTGGTTTGTTTGTTTGGCAGACTGGGAGGCTTTGGTTTGTTTGTTTGGCCGACTGGGAGGCCTTTGTTTGTTTGGCCGGCTGGGAAGCCTTGGTTTGTTTGTTTGGCCGGCTGGTAGGCTTTGGTTTGTTAGTTTGGCCGACTGGGAGGCTTTGGTTTGTTTGTTTGGCCGACTGGGAGGCTTTGGTTTGTTTGTTTGGCCGACTGGGAGGCTTTGGTTTGTTTGGCCGACTAGGAGGCTTTGGTTTGTTTGGCCGACTGGGAGGCCTTGCTTTGTTTGGCCGATTGGGAGACCTTGGTTTGTTTGTTTGGCCGACTGGGAGGCTTTGGTTTGTTTGTTTGGCCGACTGGGAGGCCTTGGTTTGTTTGTTTGGCCGACTGGGAGGCCTTGGTTTGTTTGTTTGGCCGACTGGGAGGCCTTGGTTTGTTTGTTTGGCCGACTGTTTTGGCCTTGGTTTGTTTGTTTGGCCGTCTGTTTTGGCCTTGGTTTGTTTGTTTGGCCGTCTGTTTTGGCCTTTTTTGTGTTTGTTTAGCCGACTGGGAGGCCTTGGTTTGTTTGTTTAGCCGACTGGGAGGCCTTGGTTTGTTTGGCCGACTGGGAGGCCTTGGTTTGTTTGGCCGACTGGGAGGCTTTGGTTTGTTTGGCCGACTGGGAGGCCTTGGTTTGTTTGTTTGGCCGACTGGGAGGCCTTGGTTTGTTTGTTTGGCCGACTGGGAGGCCTTGGTTTGTTTGTTTGGCCGACTGGGAGGCCTTGGTTTGTTTGTTTGGCCGACTGGGAGGCCTTGGTTTGTTTGTTTGGCCGACTGGGAGGCCTTGGTTTGTTTGGCCGACTGGGAGGCCTTGGTTTGTTTGGCCGACTGGGAGGCCTTGGTTTGTTTGTTTTGGCCGACTGGGAGGCCTTGGTTTGTTTGTTTGGCCGACTGGGAGGTCTTGGTTTGTTTGTTTGGCCGGCCGTCTGTTTTGGCCTTTTTTGTGTTTGGCCGGCCGTCTGTTTTGGCCTTTTTTGTGTTTGGCCGACTGGGAGACTTTTCTTTGGCTGGCTGGGAGACTTTTCTTTGGCTGGCTGGGAGACTTTTCTTTGGCTGGCTGGGAGGCCTTTTTTGTGTTTGGCCGGCTGTCTGTTTTGGCCTTTTTTGTGTTTGGCCGGCCGTCTGTTTTGGCCTTTTTTGTGTTTGGCCGACTGAGAGACTTTTCTTTGGCTGGCTGGGAGACTTTTCTTTGGCTGGCTGGGAGGCCTTTGTTTGTTTGACCGGCTGGGAAGCCTTTGTTTGTTTGGCCGGCTGGGAAGCCTTTGTTTGTTTGGCCGGCTGGGAAGCCTTTGTTTGTTTGGCCGGCTGGGAAGCCTTGGTTTGTTTGTTTGGCGGGCTGGGAAGCCTTGGTTTGTTTGTTTGGCGGGCTGGGAAGCCTTGGTTTGTTTGTTTGGCCGGCTGGGAAGCCTTGGTTTGTTTGTTTGGCCGGCTGGGAAGCCTTGGTTTGTTTGTTTGGCCGGCTGGGAAGCCTTGGTTTGTTTGTTTGGCCGGCTGGGAAGCCTTGGTTTGTTTGTTTGGCCGGCTGGGAAGCCTTGGTTTGTTTGTTTGGCCGGCTGGGAGGCTTTGGTTTGTTTGTTTGGCCGACTGGGAGGCTTTGGTTTGTTTGTTTGGCTGACTGGGAGGCCTTGGTTTGTTTGGCCGACTGGGAGGCCTTGGTTTGTTTGGCCGACTGTTTTGGCCTTTTGTGTGTTTGTTTGGCCGGCTGGGAGGCCTTTTGTGTGTTTGTTTGGCCGACTGGGAGGCCTTGGTTTGTTTGTTTGGCCGACTGGGAGGCCTTGGTTTGTTTGTTTGGCCGACTGGGAGGCCTTGGTTTGTTTGTTTGGCCGACTGGGAGGCCTTGGTTTGTTTGGCCGACTGGGAGGCCTTGGTTTGTTTGTTTGGCCGACTGGGAGGCCTTGGTTTGTTTGTTTGGCCGACTGGGAGGCCTTGGTTTGTTTGTTTGGCCGACTGGGAGGCCTTGGTTTGTTTGTTTGGCCGACTGGGAGGCCTTGGTTTGTTTGTTTGGCCGACTGGGAGGCCTTTTTTGTGTTTGGCCGGCCGTCTGTTTTGGCCTTTTTTGTGTTTGGCCGGCCGTCTGTTTTGGCCTTTTTTGTGTTTGGCCGGCCGTCTGTTTTGGCCTTTTTTGTGTTTGGCCGGCCGTCTGTTTTGGCCTTTTTTGTGTTTGGCCGGCCGTCTGTTTTGGCCTTTTTTGTGTTTGGCCGACTGGGAGACTTTTCTTTGGCTGGCTGGGAGACTTTTCTTTGTTTGGCCGGCTGGGAAGCCTTTGTTTGGCCGGCTGGGAGCCTTTGTTTGTTTGGCGGGCTGGGAAGCCTTGGTTTGTTTGTTTGGCGGGCTGGGAAGCCTTGGTTTGTTTGGCGGGCTGGGAAGCCTTGGTTTGTTTGTTTGGCGGGCTGGGAAGCCTTGGTTTGTTTGGCCGGCTGGGAGGCTTTGGTTTGTTTGGCCGACTGGGAGGCTTTGGTTTGTTTGTTTGGCCGACTGGGAGGCTTTGGTTTGTTTGTTTGGCCGACTGGGAGGCTTTGGTTTGTTTGTTTGGCCGACTGGGAGGCTTTGGTTTGTTTGGCCGACTGGGAGGCCTTGGTTTGTTTGTTTGGCCGACTGGGAGGCCTTGGTTTGTATGTTTGTTTGGCCGACTGGGAGGCCTTGGTTTGTTTGTTTGGCCGACTGGGAGGCCTTGGTTTGTTTGTTTGGCCGACTGGGAGGCCTTTGTTTGTTTGTTTGGCCGACTGGGAGGCCTTTGTTTGTTTGTTTGGCCGACTGGGAGGCCTTGGTTTGTTTGTTTGGCCGACTGGGAGGCCTTGGTTTGTTTGTTTGGCCGACTGGGAGGCCTTTTTTGTGTTTGGCCGGCCGTCTGTTTTGGCCTTTTTTGTGTTTGGCCGACTGGGAGACTTTTCTTTGGCTGGCTGGGAGGCCTTTGTTTGTTTGACCAGCTGGGAGGCCTTTTTTGTGTTTGTTTGGCCGTCTGTTTTGGCCTTTTTTGTGTTTCGCCGGCTGTCTGTTTTGGCCTTTTTTGTGTTTGGCCGACTGGGAGACTTTTCTTTGGCTGGCTGGGAGACTTTTCTTTGGCTGGCTGGGAGACTTTTCTTTGGCTGGCTGGGAAGCCTTTGTTTGGCCGGCTGGGAAGCCTTTGTTTGGCCGGCTGGGAAGCCTTTGTTTGGCCGGCTGGGAAGCCTTTGTTTGGCCGGCTGGGAAGCCTTTGTTTGGCCGGCTGGGAAGCCTTTGTTTGGCCGGCTGGGAAGCCTTTGTTTGGCCGGCTGGGAAGCCTTTGTTTGGCCGGCTGGGAAGCCTTTGTTTGGCCGGCTGGGAAGCCTTTGTTTGGCCGGCTGGGAAGCCTTTGTTTGGCCGGCTGGGAAGCCTTTGTTTGGCCGGCTGGGAAGCCTTTGTTTGGCCGGCTGGGAAGCCTTTGTTTGGCCGGCTGGGAAGCCTTTGTTTGGCCGGCTGGGAAGCCTTTGTTTGGCCGGCTGGGAAGCCTTTGTTTGGCCGGCTGGGAAGCCTTTGTTTGGCCGGCTGGGAAGCCTTTGTTTGGCCGGCTGGGAAGCCTTTGTTTGGCCGGCTGGGAAGCCTTTGTTTGGCCGGCTGGGAAGCCTTTGTTTGGCCGGCTGGGAAGCCTTTGTTTGGCCGGCCGGGAAGCCTTGGTTTGTTTGTTTGGCCGGCCGGGAAGCCTTGGTTTGTTTGTTTGGCCGGCCGGGAAGCCTTTGTTTGTTTGTTTGGCCGGCCGGGAGGCTTTGGTTTGTTTGTTTGTCCGACTGGGAGGCTTTGGTTTGTTTGTCCGACTGGGAGGCTTTGGTTTGTTTGTTTGTCCGACTGGGAGGCTTTGGTTCGTTTGTTTGGCCGACTGGGAGGCTTTGGTTCGTTTGTTTGGCCGACTGGGAGGCTTTGGTTCGTTTGTTTGGCCGACTGGGAGGCTTTGGTTCGTTTGTTTGGCCGACTGGGAGGCTTTGGTTCGTTTGTTTGGCCGACTGGGAGGCCTTGGTTTGTTTGTTTGGCCGTCTGTTTTGGCCTTTTTTGTGTTTGGCCTTTTTTGTGTTTGGCCGACTGGGAGACTTTTCTTTGGCTGGCTGGGAGACTTTTCTTTGGCTGGCTGGGAGGCCTTTGTTTGTTTGACCGGCTGGGAGGCCTTTGTTTGTTGGACAGGCTGCGAGGCCTTTTTAGTTTTTGTTTGGCCGTCTGTTTTGGCCTTTTTTGTGTTTGTTTGGCCGTCTGGGAGGCCTTTTGTGTTTGTTTGGCCGTCTGTTTTGGCCTTTTGTGTGTTTGTTTGGCCGTCTGTTTTGGCCTTTTTTGTGTTTGGCCTTTTTTGTGTTTGGCCGGCTGTCTGTTTTGGCCTTTTTTGTGTTTGGCCGGCCGTCTGTTTTGGCCTTTTTTGTGTTTGGCCGACTGGGAGGCCTTGGTTTGTTTGTTTGGCCGACTGGGAGGCCTTGGTTTGTTTGTTTGGCCGACTGGGAGGCCTTGGTTTGTTTGTTTGGCCGACTGGGAGGCCTTGGTTTGTTTGTTTGGCCGACTGGGAGGCCTTGGTTTGTTTGGCCGACTGGGAGGCCTTGGTTTGTTTGTTTGGCCGACTGGGAGGCCTTGGTTTGTTTGTTTGGCCGACTGGGAGGCCTTGGTTTGTTTGGCCGACTGGGAGGCCTTGGTTTGTTTGTTTGGCCGACTGGGAGGCCTTGGTTTGTTTGTTTGGCCGACTGGGAGGCCTTGGTACGTTTGTTTGGCCGACTGGGAGGCCTTGGTACGTTTGTTTGGCCGACTGGGAGGCCTTGGTACGTTTGTTTGGCCGACTGGGAGGCCTTGGTACGTTTGTTTGGCCGACTGGGAGGCCTTGGTACGTTTGTTTGGCCGACTGGGAGGCCTTGGTACGTTTGTTTGGCCGACTGGGAGGCCTTGGTACGTTTGTTTGGCCGACTGGGAGGCCTTGGTACGTTTGTTTGGCCGACTGGGAGGCCTTGGTACGTTTGTTTGGCCGACTGGGAGGCCTTGGTACGTTTGTTTGGCCGACTGGGAGGCCTTGGTACGTTTGTTTGGCCGACTGGGAGGCCTTGGTACGTTTGTTTGGCCGACTGGGAGGCCTTGGTACGTTTGTTTGGCCGACTGGGAGGCCTTGGTACGTTTGTTTGGCCGACTGGGAGGCCTTGGTACGTTTGTTTGGCCGACTGGGAGGCCTTGGTACGTTTGTTTGGCCGACTGGGAGGCCTTGGTACGTTTGTTTGGCCGACTGGGAGGCCTTGGTACGTTTGTTTGGCCGACTGGGAGGCCTTGGTACGTTTGTTTGGCCGACTGGGAGGCCTTGGTACGTTTGTTTGGCCGACTGGGAGGCCTTGGTACGTTTGTTTGGCCGACTGGGAGGCCTTGGTACGTTTGTTTGGCCGACTGGGAGGCCTTGGTACGTTTGTTTGGCCGACTGGGAGGCCTTGGTACGTTTGTTTGGCCGACTGGGAGGCCTTGGTACGTTTGTTTGGCCGACTGGGAGGCCTTGGTACGTTTGTTTGGCCGACTGGGAGGCCTTGGTACGTTTGTTTGGCCGACTGGGAGGCCTTGGTACGTTTGTTTGGCCGACTGGGAGGCCTTGGTACGTTTGTTTGGCCGACTGGGAGGCCTTGGTACGTTTGTTTGGCCGACTGGGAGGCCTTGGTACGTTTGTTTGGCCGACTGGGAGGCCTTGGTACGTTTGTTTGGCCGACTGGGAGGCCTTGGTACGTTTGTTTGGCCGACTGGGAGGCCTTGGTACGTTTGTTTGGCCGACTGGGAGGCCTTGGTACGTTTGTTTGGCCGACTGGGAGGCCTTGGTACGTTTGTTTGGCCGACTGGGAGGCCTTGGTACGTTTGTTTGGCCGACTGGGAGGCCTTGGTACGTTTGTTTGGCCGACTGGGAGGCCTTGGTACGTTTGTTTGGCCGACTGGGAGGCCTTGGTACGTTTGTTTGGCCGACTGGGAGGCCTTGGTACGTTTGTTTGGCCGACTGGGAGGCCTTGGTACGTTTGTTTGGCCGACTGGGAGGCCTTGGTACGTTTGTTTGGCCGACTGGGAGGCCTTTTTTGTGTTTGGCCGGCCGTCTGTTTTGGCCTTTTTTGTGTTTGGCCGACTGGGAGACTTTTCTTTGGCTGGCTGGGAGGCCTTTTTTGTGTTTGTTTGGCCGTCTGTTTTGGCCTTTTTTGTGTTTGGCCTTTTTTGTGTTTGGCCGGCTGTCTGTTTTGGCCTTTTTTGTGTTTGGCCGGCCGTCTGTTTTGGCCTTTTTTGTGTTTGGCCGACTGGGAGACTTTTCTTTGGCTGGCTGGGAGACTTCTTTGGCCGGCTGGGAGGCCTTTGTTTGTTTGACCGGCTGGGAAGCCTTTGTTTGTTTGGCCGGCTGGGAAGCCTTTGTTTGGCTGGCCGGCTGGGAAGCCTTTGTTTGGCTGGCCGGCTGGGAAGCCTTTGTTTGGCTGGCCGGCTGGGAAGCCTTGGTTTGTTTGTTTGGCGGGCTGGGAAGCCTTGGTTTGTTTGTTTGGCGGGCTGGGAAGCCTTGGTTTGTTTGTTTGGCGGGCTGGGAAGCCTTGGTTTGTTTGTTTGGCGGTCTGGGAAGCCTTGGTTTGTTTGTTTGGCGGGCTGGGAAGCCTTGGTTTGTTTGTTTGGCCGACTGGGAGGCTTTGGTTTGTTTGTTTGGCCGACTGGGAGGCTTTGGTTTTTTTGTTTGGCCGACTGGGAGGCTTTGGTTTTTTTGTTTGGCCGACTGGGAGGCTTTGGTTTGTTTGTTTGGCCGACTGGGAGGCTTTGGTTTGTTTGTTTGGCCGACTGGGAGGCTTTGGTTTGTTTGGCCGACTGGGAGGCCTTGGTTTGTTTGGCCGACTGGGAGGCCTTGGTTTGTTTGTTTGGCCGACTGGGAGGCCTTGGTTTGTTTGTTTGGCCGACTGGGAGGCCTTGGTTTGTTTGTTTGGCCGACTGGGAGGCCTTGGTTTGTTTGTTTGGCCGACTGGGAGGCCTTGGTTTGTTTGGCCGACTGGGAGGCCTTGGTTTGTTTGGCCGACTGGGAGGCCTTGGTTTGTTTGTTTGGCCGACTGGGAGGCCTTGGTTTGTTTGTTTGGCCGACTGGGAGGCCTTGGTTTGTTTGTTTGGCCGACTGGGAGGCCTTGGTTTGTTTGTTTGGCCGACTGGGAGGCCTTGGTTTGTTTGTTTGGCCGACTGGGAGGCCTTGGTTTGTTTGTTTGGCCGACTGGGAGGCCTTGGTTTGTTTGTTTGGCCGACTGGGAGGCCTTGGTTTGTTTGTTTGGCCGACTGGGAGGCCTTGGTTTGTTTGTTTGGCCGACTGGGAGGCCTTGGTTTGTTTGTTTGGCCGACTGGGAGGCCTTTTTTGTGTTTGGCCGGCTGGGAGGCCTTTGTTTGTTGGACAGGCTGCGAGGCCTTTGTTTAGTTTATGTTTGGCCGTCTGTTTTGGCCTTTTTTGTGTTTGTTTGGCCGTCTGGGAGGCCTTTTGTGTGTTTGTTTGGCCGTCTGTTTTGGCCTTTTGTGTGTTTGTTTGGCCGTCTGTTTTGGCCTTTTGTGTGTTTGTTTGGCCGGCTGGGAGGTCTTTGTTTGTTTGGGAGGCCTTTGTTTGGCTGTTTGGGAGGCCTTTGTTTGGCCGGCTGGGAGGCCAAACAAAGGCCAATTTTGGGGGCGTCTGGTCATCTACAAAATAAGGTCAATATTGTATTTAATTTGTCTCATCGTTTGTCATCTACAAGGTCTCTATTGGGGGGGGGGGGTCCCCCTCTACAAGGTCAATTTTGAGGGGGTCTGGTCATCTACAAAATAAGGTTCATTTTGGGGGGCTCTGGTCATCTACAAAATAAGGTCAATATTGTATTTGTGTCCTCATGGTTTTTGTCATCTACAAGGTCTCTATTGGGGGGGGTCCCCCTCTACAAGGTCAATTTTGGGGGGTCTGGTCATCTACAATACAAGGTCAATTTTGGGGGGAGTTTGGTCATCTACAATACAAGGTAAAAAAATTTTTTGGGGGGGGTGTCTGGTCATCTACAATACAAGGTCAATATTGTATTTAATTTGTGTCCTCATGGTTTTTGTCATCTACAAGGTCAAAATTGGGGGGTCTGGTCATCTACAATACAAGGTCAATTTTGGGGGGGAGGTCAGGTCATCTACAATACAAGGTTAATTTTTTTTTGGGGGGGGGGGGGTCTGGTAATCTTCAATACAAGGTCAATTTTGGGGGCGTCTGGTCAGCTACAAAATAAGGTCAATATTGTATTTAATTTGTCATGGTTTGTCATCTACAAGGTCTCTATTGGGGGGGTCCCCCTCTACAAGGTCAATTTTTGGGGGGTCTGGTCATCTACAATACAAGGTCAATTTTGGGGGGGTCTGGTCATCTACAAAATAAGGTCAATATTGTATTTGTGTCCTCATGGTTTTTGTCATCTACAAGGTCTCTATTGGGGGGGGTCCCCCTCTACAAGGTCAATTTTGGGGGGGGTCTGGTCATCTACAATACAAGGTCAATTTTGGGGGGGGGGGGGGTTTGGTCATCTACAATACAAGGTCAATGTTGTATTTAATTTGTGTCCTCATAGTTTTTGTCATCTACAAGGTCAAAATTGGGGGGTCTGGTCATCTACAATACAAGGTCAATATTGGGGGGTTTGGTCATCTACAAGGTCTATTGCCCCCCTCCACCCCCCCCTTACAAGGTCAATATTGGTTTATCATTCTTACACCATGCACCGCTACAACATTACACAACTCTTACACAATGTGTTATTGGTCACACTCCTGCTGCCTCTCCTCCTGCTGTGCACACTTTTGAGCGTACCATGGGGCACACCAACGGGGGTTCCCTCTCGGCTGCGGGCGTGCCTCCGCAAGAGATCTGCAATCAACACACCTGCCCGTGATGAGCGACCAGCCTTCATAAGCCAGCGGGTGCCAGAACGTAGCTTCTCCTACCCAGTACAGTAAGCCAACACATCTCCAGCCTTCTCTCTCTCCCTGTGTTCCCTTCCCGTCGTGTTCACCGTCTCTCGTGTTGTGTCGTCCTCCAGCTTCCTCGTCGTCGAGCTGTGTATCTCGTCTACCTGGACCCCCTTTGGATTCCCCCTTGCCTTCCTGGACTAAGACCTCGCTCCTGTCCTTGACCATCCGCCTGCCCTCTGATGTCCGAGCCTGCTTTTCTGCCTCGATCTCAACACGCACACTCAACACCCTCTGGTGACCACGCTCAGATAATACTTGCACATAGTCACACTACATCTTTTTTAAGCTAATCACACACTGCACTCACATACTGAGCTGTCAATAAACACGCTGACAGCTAACGACATCATCGCCTCTCTGCAGTCTTCTTCTCCCGCTGTCTCGTCACACATTATATATTCTTTCATGTGTTCATTCATTCATGTGTTATCATTACTACACCATGCACCGCAATAACACTACACAACTCTTACACACTTATCTATGTATTTATTGATTCATTCGTGTTACTAATTTATCATTCTTACACCATGCACTGCAACAACAATAACCAACTCTCACACAATGTTATTCGTTCATTACATTATTCATAATCAATCAATCAAAGTTCATTATATAGCCCTAAATCACGAGTGTCTCAAAGGGCTGCACACGCCACAACGACATCCTGGGCTCAGATCCCACATTAGGGCAAGAAAAAAACTCAACCCAATGGGATGACAATGAGAAACCTCGGAGGATAATGTTTATTATTATTATTAGCCTTTATTTAACTAGGTAAAATCCCATTGAGATCAAAGATCTCTTTTCCAAGGGAGACCTGGCCAAGAGAGCAGCAGCAAGGTTGCAATGGAAGTCGAGTGGATCTAGCATAAAATTGTGAGTGTCCAGTCCATAGTGGATCTAGTTAATAGTGTGAGAGTCCAGTCCATAGTGGGGCCAGCAAGAGATCATTTTGAGTGGAGACAGACATCTCTGTGCTGCTGACCTAACTGATGCACAGATGAGTGGTCCACCCTGGGTCCCAACTTTGGACAGCTAGCGCGTCATCTGTGGTCACCAAAGGAGAGGAGGGCGGAGCAGAAAAGAAACTGCAGATCAACTGGTCTAAAAGGGGGTCTATTTAAAGGCTAGAGTATACAAATGAGTTTTAAGATGGGACTTAAATGCTTCTACTGAGGTAGCATCTCTAATTGTTACTGCTAGAACAATCCATAGTACTGGAGCCCCAATAGAAAACGCTCTATAGCCCGCATACTTTGTTTGGGCTCTGGGAATCACTAATAAGCCGGAGTTCTTTGAACGCAGATTTCTTGCCGGGACATATGATACAATACAATCGACAAGATAGGACTGAGCTAGACCGTGTAGTATTTTATACGTAAGTAGTAAAACCTTAAAGTTGCATCTTAAGTGCACAGGAAGCCAGTGCAGGTGAGCCAGTATAGGCGTAATATGATCAAACTTTCTTATTCTTGTCAAAAGTCTAGCAGCCACATTTTGTACCAATTGTAATCTTTTAATGCTAGAAATAGGGAGACCTGAAAATAATACGTTACAGGAGACGAGACGTAACGAACGCATGAATATTGATCTCAGCGTCCCTAGTGGATAAAATAGAACAAATTTGAGCTATATTACGGAGATGAAAGAAGGCGGTTTTAGTAACACTCTTAATGTGTGACTCAAAGGAGAGAGTTGGGTGGAAGATAATACCCAGATTTCTTTACTGAGTCGCCTTGTCTAATTGTTTGGTTGTCAAATGTTAAGGTGGTATTATTAAATAAATGTCGGTGTTTAGCAGGACCGATAATCAGCATTTCCGTTTTCTTAGCGTTGAGTTGCAAGAAGTTAGCGGACATCCATTGTTTAATTTCATTAAGACACGCCTCCAGCTGACTACAATCCGGCGTGTTGGTCAGCTTTAGGGGCATGTAGAGTTGGGTGTCATCCGCATAACAATGAAAGCTAACACCGTATTTGCGTATGATGTCGCCTAGCGGCAGCATGTACATGCTAAGGAGTGCAGGGCCAAGAACCGAACCCTGAGGAACTCTGCACGTTACCTTAACATAGTCCGAGGTCACATTATTATGGGAGACGCATTGCATCCTGTCAGTAAGATAAGAGTTAAACCACGACAAGGCTAAGTCTGACATACCAATACGTGTTTTGATACGCTGTAATAAAATATGATCGATGGTATCGAAAGCAGCGCTAAGATCAAGAAGCAGCAACATAGATGACATCCATCGTTAGCAGTAGATCATTAGTCATTTTTGCGAGGGCGGTCTCCGTAGAGTGATTTGCCCTGAAACCAGATTGAAAAGGTTCACAGATATTGTTAGACACTAATTGTTCATTTAGCTGCTGTGCGACAATTTTTTCGAGGATTTTTGAAATGAAGGGAAGGTGGGACACCGGTCGGTAGTTTACCATGAGGTCAGGATTTAGGTTAGGTCTTTTGAGCAGAGGATGAATAACCGCTTTCTTAAATGCTAGGGGAGCAGTGCCAGAGGAAAGTGATAAGTTTATAATATTTAGCACTGATGGACCTAATAATACAAAAAGCTCCTTGATAAGTTTCCCAGGAAGTGGGTCAAGTAAACATGTTTGTTGTATCCCACTTACACGCTGTAATAGTTCCTCTAATGTTATTTCATCAAAAAGAGTATTTTGTATTGCAGTATCCGTCGTAGATAGTTGTATCTGTGTTAATAGAACCCAGTTGTAGCTGGGATGCGTTGTCTTTAATCTCCTTTCTAATGGGTTCAATTTTCTTATTAAAGAAATTCATAAAGTCATCTGCCGAGTGGGTGGAGCTATTGAGGAGTCCCTTGTTGGGTTAGCGATGCGACTTTGGGTACTTAGAAAAAGCGCTATATAAATCTCAGGTATTATTACTGTACTAAACAAAAATTTAGGGTCGTTTTTGTTGAGGCGGATGAGATTTGAGTAATATTTAGCTTTAGCTAAGGTAAGCATGCGTTTATACGATATAAAACTATCACTCCATGCTTGATGGAAAACCTCAAGCTTAGTCGCGCGCCATTTGCGTTCCAACTTTCTACATGATAATTTAAGAGCTCTGGTTTCTTCTGTAAACCATGGGGTGCGCCTTTTAGGGGCCCTTTTTTGTTTTAGCGGTGCTATACTATCAATGGTTTCGCGCAGGGCATTGTCAAAGTTGTTAGTGAGGTTATCAATAGAGCCGACATAATTTGGGAATGGTGCCATTACCGAAGGCAGTAGGTCAGCAAGAGTCATCGTTGTGGCAGCATTGTTGCGGCTGCTATAGCAGTTATTATTATTATTAGCTTGTTGACAATGCGTCAGATCTTCGAATTTTATTAGGTAATGATCGGACATTACTTTAGTATACGGGAGTACCATAACTTTGGAGGTGGTGACACCCCTGACCAGCACTAGATCTATCGTATTACCGTTGCGATGCGTAGGTTAATTTATTATTTGTGTAAGACCACAGCTATCAATTATAGTCTGGAGCGGCACGCACTGAGGGTCCGATGGGGTATTCATATGGATGTCAAAGTCCCCCGTTATAATTATATTGTCGGCGTGCGTCACTAGATCAGCAATGAACTCTGAGAATTCATTGATAAAGTCTGAGTAGGGCCCTGGGGGGCGGTAGATAACAGCCAGGTCGAGAGGCAGCGGTGCGACAGACCTCATAGTAAGCACCTCAAACGATTTGTATTTATTTAGGTTAGGGGTAAGGTTAAAGTTTTCGTTGTATTTTGAGGGGACGGGCAATATGTGCATTCGTATAGTTAGGAGGAGATGCCTCATTTAGCGCAAAAAAATCGTCTGGTTTGAGCCAGGTTTCGCTAAGACCAATGACGTTAAGATTGTTGTCTCTAATGACCTCATAAACTAATAACGTTTTGGGAGACAATGATCTTATGTTTAAAAAGCCCATATTATAAGTATTGGGCTGTTTTGACGAGTTTTTGTTGAAATTATCCGTAGTAGCAATATTAATAATGTTGCGTTTATTATACGTAGTGCACTTTAAATAGTTTTGACCATATCTAGAAATTGATATGACGGGAATTTTCAGATTGTTTGCTTGATGCTGCGATAAACTGAACGCAACATAATTTGCCACCTCAGTAGAATGCACATCTACCTCTGACACATTCACAACAGAAAAAACATTGTGAGTTGTGTATTATTCTAAGAGAATTGCTATGTGTACAGGGATTATCCAGCCTGGCGCTGGCTAGTTCTAGCTTAACTGACTCCTCACCCGGACTAGCAGGCTCTAATTGCCTGTGACCGGGCTTGCTCTAGTGTAGTTAGTCAAGTGTGACTTAAACAGTAGTCTGTTTTTAGCCAAGATGATGGCGCCTTCCTGGTTAGGGTGAAGGCCGTCTCTCATCAGCAAGCCTTGTTTGCCCCAGAAAGAGGGCCAATTATCAATAAACGTTAGTCCCTGTTGTCTACAGAAGCTAGCCAGCCACTTGTTAAGCGAGACTAATCTGCTATATCTCTCATCATTGCCTCTCGCAGGCAGGGGGCCAGAGACAATTACTCGATGCCTGGACATCTTTCTAGCGAGATCACAAGTCCTGGCTATGTTTCTCTTTGTAATCTCTGACTGTCTCATTCTAGTGTCATTGTAGCCAACGTGTACAACTATATTCACATAACTAGTGGTGCGATTAGCCTGTCGTACGTGTTTACTAGGCCTGTTGCGAGTTAGCTCCCTAAGATTAGCTTCAATGTCAGGTGCTCTGTCCCCGGGAATACACTTAATTGTGGCTGGTTTGCTAAGCTTTATGTTTCGGGTGATGGAGTCTCCTATGACTAAGGTGTGGTGCCCGGTAGACTGGGGTGTAGGACTAGCTAAAGAGCTAAATCTATTATGCGTCTCAACCGGTACACCGTAGCTTGTAGGTCGCTTAGGACTACTACAAGCTGGGCTAGTTAGCTCGCTACAGCTAACGCTAGCAGATGTGTCCGCAACATCTAAAGTCTAACTGGCGGACACGGCCCTCTAGCAGAGCCAACCTATCCATGAGTAAGGTGCACGAAGCGCAGGAAGTCATACTCACTGAGTTTTCTGTCACCGAGTGAAGTTCCTGCTGTCTTCTGAGAAGTCGTGGTCACGGTGTGCGGGAGTCGCTTCCTTCCGACCGACGACCGGCGCCGCCTTTCTCCGCGCTAGCTCCGGTGAGACAGAGATCGGGTGATTTGCAAGTTAAATAGTACTACTAAATATGTTTAGGAAGTAGTAAAGAAAGCTGCAGAACAATTAAAAGCACACAGAACGATACTTAGCTTTCTCGAATCAGCGAGCAGTCACGTACGGTGAACCCGTGCGTGAGTAAGTTTTGTAATATCTAATATACATGTAATATACAATGTATTAAAATGTAAATAAATACTTCAAAATCTACTTGAACTATATTAACGATGACAATAGTGGTAGGTCAGTCGCCAAATTTTACCGTAAAAAAGTGATGATATAAAAAAAATAGTTTTTTTTTCTTAATGGTGTATGTAAAAAAATTTCAATAAAAACGTACACAATCATGTAATATGAGGTAAGTCCTTACTAATTTATATTTGAATATGATTCAGTTACAAAGGCCCTTCCTTTACACACATTCATATTTACTGTACATATTCACACACTCACACCACATTTACTTCCATATGTACTGTCACGATACAAGTGTTTAGATGATGACATCACAGCAATATCAATCAGCCTTCTGGCACTGAAATCAATCTTGACTATGCACAATCTTGGAGACACTTGTGACTAGGAGCTATGTCCATACATCATTGACTGATATATGATTCAAGATGGCTGCCGGCTAGATGCACTGGCTCACAACTCCAACAATTCATGAAAAATCTTGAAAATAAGTTGACATCCATCCAGCAGAGCAACATCTTCATGTTTAAAAGGAAGATAAACATTGAACTGCCGGATCATTCTTGTGATTTTGGACGTGTTGGAGACTTTTTGATGACATGTGCTTCAATGCACTGACAAGCCATCAATACTGGATTGCCTGAAATCAGAAAGTATTCTGAAAGATCAACTGGATTGTAAAAGTACTTTTCCTCACTAAAGAATGGCGACTAAGAATTTGTCAGAAGAAATGGAAGAGGTGAACAAGTCTCTGAATTTCATGTCAGAGGAACTCAGCAAAACAGCAAACGAGCCTTCTGGACTTAATTGATGAAATTAAGCAGCTGAAGGCAATAATCAAAGACAAAGACAAGAAGATTGAAGAGCTTGAAAGAAGAGTGGACGATCTAGAGCAGTACTGGAGGATGGATGACCTGCTGATTTCTGGGCTTGAGACAAGCCACCGCTCCTATGCAAGGACCACAGCAGGTGACAAGGAGGGAGGAGGTGCACCAAGAGGTGAACTGCACACGCTTGAGCAGCAAGTCAGCAACTTCTTCAATATTCCTGTATGCAGTTCAAGTATAGCTGCATGCCACACCATTCCACTGAAACAAAACAACAGATCCAACATCATCATCCGTTTTGTGAGTAGAAAACATAAAATTGAAATGCTTAAGCTGGGAAAAAATTTGAAAGGTACTGGAGTGTATGTAAATGAGCACCTCACAAAGAGAAACGCAGAAATTGCAAGACACGCCAGGATATTGGAAAAGGGAAAGCGAATCCAGGACACGTGGACAAGGAACTGTAAAGTAATGATCAGATTGAATGGTCCACCAGAACAAGCAAGGGTATTAGTGGTCAGAGACTTGAAGAAACTTGAACAATATCAATGAAAAAGATGATGATGATAAACAAGTGGAATTGTGGGGAAATGTTCCTTGTTGGCTGTGTACTGTGTGCAGAGAAACAGTGTGGACAATGTACAGTGTACAATGTGTACTGTGTGCAGAGAAACAGTGTGGACAATGTACAGTGTACAATGTGTACTGTGTGCAGAGAAACGGTGTGGACAACCAACATGATGGAAGAACAAATGAGCTGCACAAAATTCAAGTCTTTCGCTTTCATGATCATAAATGCTATGAGTTAGAAAAGAACATTGACCCAGATATTCACTTCTATCAGGACTCTAATGTGGACTGTGAGTATTATACTGAAGAACAGTTTCATTCAAATGTTAAAATGGAAGGCTTTTCTGTGATTCATTTCAACAGCAGGAATCTTTACAGTAACTTTTCCAAAATTAAAGAGCATCTTAAACAAATACAGCAAAGGTTTACCATAATAGCAATTTCAGAGACTTGGTTGAGTGATAGTAAGGAATTAGTGGATGGATTAGAGGGATATGAAATGTTTTGGCAAAACAGGATGAACAAAAGGGGAGGAGGTGTTGTATTGTTTGTGATGTCCTCTCTCAAATGTAGGCTGATTGCTGACATGACAACTGCTATTGACAATCTGATGGAATGTGTAACTATTGAAATAAGTGTTGAAAGATCCAAAAACATAATTATTTGTATTTATAGAACTCCATGATCATGCATTGATCAATTTAATAAGAACATTTTTGAGTTATATGAAAGACATAATGATAAGGTGATCTTGATTTGTGGTGACTTCAACATTGATTGATGATCACATGAAAACCACTGATTTTGTTCATCTTATGTTTAGCTTGAGTTTCTTTCCACTAATTGTAAAACCTAGCAGAATAACAAAGGACAGCTTAACACTGATTGACAATATTTTTATAAATGTATTTGATGGGAATAGAAAAAGTGGACTCTTGGTGACTGATGTAAGTGATCACTTGCCTGTCTTTACAGTGATCCAAATGAACAGGGAGCAAAACTTACAAACAAAAAGACAAATAAATAACTTTGTTAGAATAAAATCACCAGAAGCAGTTAAGGCATTCAAGGCTGATCTTTTAAATCAGGATTGGCAAAATGTTTTTGTGGAGGATACTAATGAAGCATACGATACATTCCTGGATATATTTCTGACACTTTATGACCGTCATTGTCCAGTGAGAGAATATAAGCAAAATACTAAAAGGAGGGAGAAACCATGGATAACAAAGGGTTTAGTAAAAGCCTGTAAAAAAAAAAAAGGCTTTAGAAGAAATCTATTAAGCATCAAACAAAGGAAAATGAGGACAAATATAAAAAGTATAAAAACAGATTGACATGTATCATGAGGCTGCAACAAAAAAACTATTATGAACAATTGCTGCATAAACATAAAAATAATATCATTGAAACCTGGAATGTGCTTAATACTATGATTAAAAAAATCTAGCAAAAAGCATTTTACAGCTTATCTGGTAAAAGATGACAACTCAATTATTGAAAATATAGAAGAAATAGCTGAGGAATTCAATAAGTTTTTTGTGAATGTTGGCCCAAATTTGGCAAAAAATATTATTTCTAATATGAATGATGAGAAAAAGTTAGAGTGTATCTGACATTAAATTCAATGTTTCTTGGCCGAGTTTGTGAAAGTGATGTTTTAGAAGTGATAACGTTTAAAAACTAAAAATCTGTCGATAGTAACAACGTGGATATGTCACTTGTTAAAGAAGTGATGGATTGTGTCCTGAAGCCGTTTACTCACATATGTAATAAATCTTTATCTGGAACTTTTCCTGACAAAATGAAAATTGCTAGTCATTCCGATTTATAAAAATGGTGATAAACATATGGTCTCAAATTATAGACCTGTGTCTCTACTACCTCAATGTGCAAAAATTCTTGAGAAATGATTTGTAAATAGACTTGATAAGTTCATTGACAAACATGAGCTACTGAATGATCATCAGTATGGCTTCAGGAGTAATCCATCTACATCCCTAGCGGTGATGCACTTTGTAGAAAACGTAGCTACAGCAATAGAAAAAAAGCAACACATTGTTGGAGTATTTATTGACTTATGTAAAGCTTTTGACACAATCCATCATTCCTTACTTCTGCAAAAATTGGAAAATTATGGCATGAGAGGTGTTTCACAACAGTGGTTAAGTAGTTATTTAAGTAATAGATCTCAATATGTGGAAATTAATAAGACTAAATCACAGCCAAGAAGAGTAACTTGTGGGGTTCCACAAGGCTTGGTATTGGGACCTAAGTTATTTATACTATATTTAAATGATATTTGTTCAGTATCTAATGTATGATGTTTGCAGATGATACAAATGTATATTGTTCAGGAGAAGACTTGAAGGAAGTGTTAAGGGTAATAGAGGTTGAGTTGATTCAGCTAAAAAAAATGGCTTGATATCAATAAGTTATTAAATGATAAGAAAACTAAATTTATGGTGTTTAGTGGTGCAAGAACAAATTGTGAAGCAAAATTAAAATTAAATCAAGTGGAAATTGATAGAGTATATGAAACTAAATTCTTGGGAATAATAATTGATCATAAATTATGTTGGAAACCGCATATTGAATATATAAAGGGAACAATATCCAAATCCATTGCCATTCTTTATAAAGTAAAACACATGCTGAATAAGAAATGTCTGCATATGCTATATTATTCTTTTATTTTTCCATATTTAACATATTGTGTTGAAGTTTGGGGAAATGTTTATAGAACAAACATAGACCCAATAATTTAACTCCAAAAAAGGGTCATTCGAATAATACACAAAGTGTGCTACTATGAACATACCAATCCATTATTTATAAGTTATAATGCGTTAAAATTTTCAGATAGTGTTTTTAAAAACAATGGAAATTATGTTTCGAGTAAAGAACAGCCTTCCAGCTTGTATTCTTAGCTAATTTCAATTAAGAGGAGAAAACTATAATTTACGGGGATATTGATTTTTGAAATAGGTAAAGCAAGAACTAATATTAAATACAAATGTATTTCAGTTTTAGGAGTTAAATGGTGGAACAAGCTCAGTGAGGAGTTGAAGACATGTACTTATTTGTTAAGGCTTAAGAAAACATTTAAAGGTGAAATAATTGAAAATGATAAGTAACAATTACTTTCAACCCATTGATGAAGTGCCCTTCATCTGGAGGTAGAAATGAGCATCAAATTCAAGGTCATTTCTCCTCAAATTCATTTGGAAGAGCTGCAAGAGCTCCCTTTCGGGCCTGCTGACGTCCATGTACCTGTAAAATACATTTTTGACAGCCTGAAAACCCTCGTCCATGTCAAAATTTGTATAAAGGCTGTCAATGTCAATCCTCCTGGAACGAGTAGGATTGCGGGGACGCCTTAGAGAAGTTTTCAGGCATAAAATATGCCTGAGGATGAAAAAATTGAGGCGCAAAGCCCATGCTCTGTTGAATTGATTAACGTGGACCCCGACTTAAAGAAGTTGAAAAACGTATTGGGGTGTTACCATTTAGTGGTCAATTGTACGGAATATGTACTGTACTGTGCAATCTACCTATACATTTCAATAAATCAAACAAAGCTGGGCATGCGCTGCTCCAAAAATGCCGCTGGGTGGCGCTGTGGCGCACCTGCTGTTCGTCCCCATAATGGCGGTGTCACGCCAAATTTCTTCCCCCATTTACTTCTGGGGTCATTTTTCTTACGTCATTTCCTTTTATTTACGTCATTGACAGCGATTGCTAACACTTCGGCTTTGACTGCCCGTCGCTGGAAGGATACTTGTTTTATTTATTTATTTTTTATAATATAGCGTAAACAAAACGTCTGTATTAATCGGACAAATTAACTTGAGTCAAAGTACAGACATTTAACAGAATTATATATTAATTAATATTTTTTGCACGTTACCACGAAGATAGAAGTTCCCAGCAGCGGCCCTAACACTCCGCCTGAAATTTTCCCTAACACTCCGCCTGGAATTTTTCGAAGCCTGCTGGTGTTTGACATAAGTCCCCTGGGAAAGATAAAGACAAATGTCATTCAGTGACACCACCATTTTCAGGAGATTTGGATTCTATCGATCGCTGTCAATGACGTAAGTAAAAGGAAATGACGTTTGAGAAAATGACCCCGGAAGTAAATGGGGGGGAAGGTTTTTAAAGGGGGAAGAAATTTGGCGTGACAGCGGCCTATGTTCGAGTGTGGGTGAGGTTGACCACAAAAGTGGGATCTTTGGTGTCCTCGTGTCACCTCCAAATAAGTTCTGCGAGGCGGATGCTGGAACCGCTGTAAAAAACGGCCGTATGGGTCGTAATAACGGCCGTCTTTTGGGAGGAACCAATCTGGAGGCGGAACCTGGCGCTGCGGTCTTCGTTTCCACCCGGATCTGACCGGGACCTTATAAAAAATAATGTCGCGGGTGTGGATGGTGTAAAAAAGTCATTGAAGGTCGGCTAAAGTTCACTTTTCAAAAAATAAAATGTATTTAGGCCGTCTGGGTCGTATTAATGGCCGTCTTCCGGGCGGAACCAATCTGAAGGCGGAACCTGGCGTTGCGGTCTTTGTTTCCGCCTGGACCTAACCGGGACCCATCCGTCGTCATATCACTCTGAAATTGTTATAAAAAATAATGTCGCGGGTGTGGATGGTGTAAAAAAGTAATTGAAGGTCGGCTAAAGTTCACTTTTCAAAAAATAAAATGTATTTAGGCCGTCTGGGTCGTATTAATGGCCGTCTTCCGGGCGGAACCAATCTGAAGGCGGAACCTGGCGTTGCGGTCTTTGTTTCCGCCTGGACCTAACCGGGACCCATCCGTCGTCATATCACTCTGAAATTGTTATAAAAAATAATGTCGCGGGTGTGGATGGTGTAAAAAAGTCATTGAAGGTCGGCTAAGGTTCACTTTTCAAAAAATAAAATGTATTTAGGCCGTCTGGGTCGTATTAATGGCCGTCTTCCGGGCGGAACCAATCTGAAGGCGGAACATGGCGTTGCGGTCTTTGTTTCCGCCTGGACCTAACCGGGACCCATCCGTCGTCATATCACTCTGAAATTGTTATAAAAAATAATGTCGCGGGTGTGGATGGTGTAAAAAAGTCATTGAAGGTCGGCTAAGGTTCACTTTTCAAAAAATAAAATGTATTTAGGCCGTCTGGGTCGTATTAATGGCCGTCTTCCGGGCGGAACCAATCTGAAGGCGGAACATGGCGTTGCGGTCTTTGTTTCCGCCTGGACCTAACCGGGACCCATCCGTCGTCATATCACTCTGAAATTGTTATAAAAAATAATGTCGCGGGTGTGGATGGTGTAAAAAAGTCATTGAAGGTCGGCTAAAGTTCACTTTTCAAAAAATAAAATGTATTTAGGCCGTCTGGGTCGTATTAATGGCCGTCTTCCGGGCGGAACCAATCTGAAGGCGGAACCTGGCGTTGCGGTCTTTGTTTCCGCCTGGACCTAACCGGGACCCATCCGTCGTCATATCACTCTGAAATTGTTATAAAAAATAATGTCGCGGGTGTGGATGGTGTAAAAAAGTCATTGAAGGTCGGCTAAGGTTCACTTTTCAAAAAATAAAATGTATTTAGGCCGTCTGGGTCGTATTAATGGCCGTCTTCCGGGCGGAACCAATCTGAAGGCGGAACCTGGCGTTGCGGTCTTTGTTTCCGCCTGGACCTAACCGGGACCCATCCGTCGTCATATCACTCTGAAATTGTTATAAAAAATAATGTCGCGGGTGTGGATGGTGTAAAAAAGTCATTGAAGGTCGGCTAAGGTTCACTTTTCAAAAAATAAAATGTATTTAGGCCGTCTGGGTCGTATTAATGGCCGTCTTCCGGGCGGAACCAATCTGAAGGCGGAACATGGCGTTGCGGTCTTTGTTTCCGCCTGGACCTAACCGGGACCCATCCGTCGTCATATCACTCTGAAATTGTTATAAAAAATAATGTCGCGGGTGTGGATGGTGTAAAAAAGTCATTGAAGGTCGGCTAAGGTTCACTTTTCAAAAAATAAAATGTATTTAGGCCGTCTGGGTCGTATTAATGGCCGTCTTCCGGGCGGAACCAATCTGAAGGCGGAACCTGGCGTTGCGGTCTTTGTTTCCGCCTGTACCTAACCGGGACCCATCCGTCGTCATATCACTCTGAAATTGTTATAAAAAATAATGTCGCGGGTGTGGATGGTGTAAAAAAGTCATTGAAGGTCGGCTAAGGTTCACTTTTCAAAAAATAAAATGTATTTAGGCCGTCTGGGTCGTATTAATGGCCGTCTTCCGGGCGGAACCAATCTGAAGGCGGAACCTGGCGTTGCGGTCTTTGTTTCCGCCTGTACCTAACCGGGACCCATCCGTCGTCATATCACTCTGAAATTGTTATAAAAAATAATGTCGCGGGTGTGGATGGTGTAAAAAAGTCATTGAAGGTCGGCTAAGGTTCACTTTTCAAAAAATAAAATGTATTTAGGCTGTCTGGGTCGTATTAATAGCCGTCTTCCGGGCGGAACCAATCTGAAGGCGGAACATGGCGTTGCGGTCTTTGTTTCCGCCTGGACCTAACCGGGACCAATCCGTCGTCATATCACTCTGAAATTGTTATAAAAAATAATGTCGCGGGTGTGGATGGTGTAAAAAAGTCATTGAAGGTCGGCTAAGGTTCACTTTTCAAAAAATAAAATGTATTTAGGCCGTCTGGGTCGTATTAATGGCCGTCTTCCGGGCGGAACCAATCTGAAGGCGGAACATGGCGTTGCGGTCTTTGTTTCCGCCTGTACCTAACCGGGACCCATCCATCGTCATATCACTCTGAAATTGTTATAAAAAATAATGTCGCGGGTGTGGATGGTGTAAAAAAGTCATTGAAGGTCGGCTAAGGTTCACTTTTCAAAAAATAAAATGTATTTAGGCTGTCTGGGTCGTATTAATGGCCGTCTTCCGGGCGGAACCAATCTGAAGGCGGAACCTGGCGTTGCGGTCTTTGTTTCCGCCTGGACCTAACCGGGACCCATCCGTCGTCATATCACTCTGAAATTGTTATAAAAAAATTATGTACCGGGTGTGGATGGTTTGAAAAAAGTCAGCGAAGGTTGGGTAAAGTTCACTTTTCAAAAAATAAAAATGTATTTAGTCTGTATCTTTTCTTTTTCTTTAAAAAAAAAAAAAGCGGGCCCATGGGCGTGACTTCCGCCTCGCTCGTATCCGTTTATGGTGTCGGCGATCAAAGGTAAGACATCGTTGGATGACTTGCAGAACTGTCTTTTAATCACGATCACATATTACAAACGCTACTTCAACACTCATGCGTACAAGGTGTGTACCTCTCTCAAGAGTCCTACCTGACACCTACTATATATTGGTTCCTAGTCATTTGTAGACTCTTACTACCACCATGTGGTCAAACACTATCATTACAAGTCCCACTGGTTGATCTCACAACACAATATATAGAAAACAAAAGGCTTGCGCATGCGCGGACCCCGGCCCTTGATATATAATTACTTAATAGTAATTATAATTACTTAATAGTAATTATATATCAAGGGCCGGGGTCCGCGCATCACCCTAACCCTTGTCAAATGTTTTTTTTATTTTCAACAATTTTACACATCAGTCAGGTTGAACAAAACATGTCAAGGAAAGAAAAAAAAAAGCAAATACAAAGAGTATTAAAAATAATGAAAAATATGATACAATTTAAAAAAAAAAAAAAAAATTACTATTAAGTAATTATTAAGTCACTTGAAAACTTTTTTATAAAGATATCTATTGTGACGTAACATTATCAGGTAATGAGAAGGGACCTTTATTTTGAAGGCGAGTTGCTCTCTCCTCTAGTTTCCGGCAGGCTCCGCACGACAGTCAGACGCCCGCTCGTTTACACACGAGACAGCTTTGCGTGTTTCAGCGCTCCAAGTTTGGTGTTTCTTCCCACAAAGTGCCTTGGAAACATTGTAAGTCCTGTGTCTGTTTTATGAGTGACATGAAGACGTTGTGTGTGCGTGTAAATGTAGAAATAGTGCAACAATAGCTTGTTCTACTGTTTAGCTTGTTGCTACTTAGCATGCAGCTTCTTTGCTCGCTAGCTCACTCTTCTGAGGGAGGGTGCAATGTTTGGAAATGTCAATCTTATTCATGTGTGGCTTTGAGTCTTACATGGGCTATTTACATCACTTTATGAGCACTCTTTACATGCTATTGTGTGAAAACATGTTATGCAGCAAACATTTATGGAAATGTAGTTACTTAGTAGTGTTTATTTGACATTTAGTTTGTGTCTCTTTATACAGTTTTACAACAAAAAAGAGAAGATAAAAGCAAAAATACATTCAAGGAAAAGAGAAAACAAAGAACGAAATGACCAATTAGACAAGAAGAAAGGAAAAGTGCATTCTCCGTGAAAACCACTAAAGCTTCTTAAAGATTTCCTTGGGATCTTCATGTTAGCTATCTGTCAACTTGTTTACGTCACAGACACGTAGGACGGAATACTATTTAAGAGTTTTTGTACTTTTAACCATTTTCCCACATTTAATTGATAATTTGAAAGCCAATTAGAAAATGTTTTTACTTTCAGAAATCAATATTTATGCAAAACATTTTTTGCTTGCAGTATAATAATGTTTACAAACATTTATATGTTACTATCATCTATATATATGTCAAATGTGATCTCTTTTATTGTGAATGGGGACATCTCCACACCCTTAGACATGTTTGTCAACACTATTATGCTGCAAGCAACAATTTTTATACATATATGTCGATTTCTGAAGTTAAAACCTTAATCAATCAATCAATGTTTATTTATATAGCCCTAAATCCCAAGTGTCTCAAAGGGCTGCACAAGCCACAACGACATCCTCGGTACAGAGCCCACATAAGGGCAAGGAAAAACTCACCCCAGTGGGACGTCGATGTGAATGACTATGAGAAACCTTGGAGAGGACAAGACCTACATGTTTTTTAATTGGCTTAATGGTTTCAAATTACCATTTCAATCTTGGACAATGATTAAAAGTACCAAATACCTTCAATTGGGTTAGGGTTGGGGTTGGGGTTAGGGTTAGGGTTAGGTTTGGGGGTAGGTTTTAGGTAAGGAGAAGGGAATGGTTAGGGTTAGGGAAGAGGGGGGGTGGGGGATATGGGAAAAATAAAGAAGGGAAAAACGGGAATGTGCACTGTCCGTCACAATCCAACGGGCTCACACTCACACCTCATTTAGGCCCCCTGGATGTCTGGTGCCCAATTTGGAGATCCAAAGGAGCTCCGCCCGGTGGCGTTGGGCGAGGCTCCATTTGGGATCCGTCTCTACGACAGTCGCCCGGACGGAAGACCACCCGTGTCGGAGAAAATGCTGAACCAGGTGAGTGTTGGTATTTTTTTGCCTAACGATGTTGTACTTGTGTTGGGCGAATCTCCTAGCTAAGGTATTGCCCGTCTCGCCCACGTACATATCGCCACATCGTTGGCACCGAATCACGTACACACAGTTGTGTGTACGTGTGTCGGCCGCCACGGCACAACGGCCGGAAAACCTTGCGGTTGTGGGGGTTCACCAACCATGGTGAGTGGCGGACAAGGGTGTCCCTCCTAGTGGAGGGCGGGTCTCTCAATGAGCTGACCCTGGCCCTGACCAACAGATCATTCAAGTTGGGGTTCTTACGGTTGGCCGGCACCACGTAGCGCCCCGGCAGCCTCCCGCTACTCTCCACAAAGGTCCGGAAGTGGTCTTTGACCTTCCTGGCGACCCGCACGGCCCAGGGAGAGTAGGTGGTTATCAGAGGGATCATGTCGGTCCCAGGGGGAGGCCCCTTCGGGTCCAAGAAGACCCTCAACTGCCGTCTGAGGAAGGACCTGGCATAGCCCCTCCCCTTCAGGGCAGAAAAGAGGGTCCTCGAGGCCGTCAGGAAGTCCTCCCTTCTGGTGCAGACACGATGAAACCTCAACAATTGGGATTTCACCAACCCCGCGAAGGTATGCTTGGGGTGGAAGCTGCTTTTGAAGAGGAGCGCGTGGGTGTCGGTCTCCTTGAAGAACACCCTGATGTCCAAGTGTTGCGTGTCGGCAAAGTCGGGACCCTTGAATGTCGTGGTGTCCAAAAAGTCGACCGATGTGTTGCTCGTGGTCGACTTGATGGTGATATTTTTATTGTGAATGTTCAGCGTATTTAAGAACAAGCTGAACTCCTCACTGGAATGGGTCCAGACACCCCAGATGTCATCCAGGTACCGGAAGTAATGGAGAGGACGTTTTGGGCAGGCGGCCAAGGCAGAGGTCTCCCACTCTGCCATGAAAATGTTGGCATACGCCGGTGCAAATTTCTTGCCCATAGCAGTGCCCTTAATTTGGAGGTAGAAACGACCGTCAAACTCAAAGTCGTTTCTCCTCAAATTAATGTCGAGGAGCTGCAAGAGCTCCTTTTCGGGCCTGCTGACGTCGCGGTACCTGTAGAAGACATTTTTGACAGCCTGTATCCCCTCATTTATATCAATGTTTGTATACAGGCTGTCAATGTCGATGGTAAACAAAATGGCATCTGGGGGAATGCAAACCTTCTTGATTTTATCAATAAAATCATAGGTATCCCTGAGGTAGCTGTCGTGCAGAACGGAAAGCGGCGTCAGATAATGATCAATGAACGCCGCCGTTCTGTACGTCTCGCTGCCGCAGTTAGACACAATGGGTCGCCCCGGAGGGATCTCGTGGGGCTTGCTCCACTTGTCTGGCACCTTGTGAATTTTAGGGAGCATGTAGAACCTGCGGGGGCGAGGATCCGGCTCCCCCATGAGATACCTATGTTGTTTGAAATTGATACATTTTTTAAGTAGAAGATTATCCAGAATCTTTTCTACCATGGGAATAGTTTGGGGATAAATAGGTTCCGGCAGTGGTTTATAATACGTCATGTCACTCAACTGCCGAGAACCCTCCCACATGTATTGCGATCTGTCAAAAATGACAACAGCACTCCCCTTGTCGGCTGGTTTGATCACAATATGTTTGTTTGTTTTTAGACTATGAAGGGCCTCGACTTCTCCGCGTGTCAAATTGAGAGCGACCGCAGGTGCGCAACCCGAACCGAACATGGAGAGCCCATCGGACCGGACCATAGCCTGGAATTCCGGAGGCATAAGTCCAGGTGAGGGCTCCCAGCCGGGTTAGGGTTAGGGTTAGGGTTAGGGTTAGAGGGTTAGGGTTAGGGGTTAGGGTGTAGGGGTTAGGGTTAGGGTTAGGGGTTAGGGTTAGGGG
>NW_027316587.1:0-2500 GCF_033978685.3 Nerophis lumbriciformis | reverse complement strand
GGTTAGGGTTAGGGTTAGGGTTAGGGTTAGGGTTAGGGTTAGGGTTAGGGTTAGGGTTAGGGTTAGGGTTAGGGTTAGGGTTAGGGTTAGGGTTAGGGTTAGGGTTAGGGTTAGGGTTAGGGTTAGGGTTAGGGTTAGGGTTAGGGTTAGGGTTAGGGTTAGGGTTAGGGTTAGGGTTAGGGTTAGGGTTAGGGTTAGGGTTAGGGTTAGGGTTAGGGTTAGGGTTAGGGTTAGGGTTAGGGTTAGGGTTAGGGTTAGGGTTAGGGTTAGGGTTAGGGTTAGGGTTAGGGTTAGGGTTAGGGTTAGGGTTAGGGTTAGGGTTAGGGTTAGGGTTAGGGTTAGGGTTAGGGTTAGGGTTAGGGTTAGGGTTAGGGTTAGGGTTAGGGTTAGGGTTAGGGTTAGGGTTAGGGTTAGGGTTAGGGTTAGGGTTAGGGTTAGGGTTAGGGTTAGGGTTAGGGTTAGGGTTAGGGTTAGGGTTAGGGTTAGGGTTAGGGTTAGGGTTAGGGTTAGGGTTAGGGTTAGGGTTAGGGTTAGGGTTAGGGTTAGGGTTAGGGTTAGGGTTAGGGTTAGGGTTAGGGTTAGGGTTAGGGTTAGGGTTAGGGTTAGGGTTAGGGTTAGGGTTAGGGTTAGGGTTAGGGTTAGGGTTAGGGTTAGGGTTAGGGTTAGGGTTAGGGTTAGGGTTAGGGTTAGGGTTAGGGTTAGGGTTAGGGTTAGGGTTAGGGTTAGGGTTAGGGTTAGGGTTAGGGTTAGGGTTAGGGTTAGGGTTAGGGTTAGGGTTAGGGTTAGGGTTAGGGTTAGGGTTAGGGTTAGGGTTAGGGTTAGGGTTAGGGTTAGGGTTAGGGTTAGGGTTAGGGTTAGGGTTAGGGTTAGGGTTAGGGTTAGGGTTAGGGTTAGGGTTAGGGTTAGGGTTAGGGTTAGGGTTAGGGTTAGGGTTAGGGTTAGGGTTAGGGTTAGGGTTAGGGTTAGGGTTAGGGTTAGGGTTAGGGTTAGGGTTAGGGTTAGGGTTAGGGTTAGGGTTAGGGTTAGGGTTAGGGTTAGGGTTAGGGTTAGGGTTAGGGTTAGGGTTAGGGTTAGGGTTAGGGTTAGGGTTAGGGTTAGGGTTAGGGTTAGGGTTAGGGTTAGGGTTAGGGTTAGGGTTAGGGTTAGGGTTAGGGTTAGGGTTAGGGTTAGGGTTAGGGTTAGGGTTAGGGTTAGGGTTAGGGTTAGGGTTAGGGTTAGGGTTAGGGTTAGGGTTAGGGTTAGGGTTAGGGTTAGGGTTAGGGTTAGGGTTAGGGTTAGGGTTAGGGTTAGGGTTAGGGTTAGGGTTAGGGTTAGGGTTAGGGTTAGGGTTAGGGTTAGGGTTAGGGTTAGGGTTAGGGTTAGGGTTAGGGTTAGGGTTAGGGTTAGGGTTAGGGTTAGGGTTAGGGTTAGGGTTAGGGTTAGGGTTAGGGTTAGGGTTAGGGTTAGGGTTAGGGTTAGGGTTAGGGTTAGGGTTAGGGTTAGGGTTAGGGTTAGGGTTAGGGTTAGGGTTAGGGTTAGGGTTAGGGTTAGGGTTAGGGTTAGGGTTAGGGTTAGGGTTAGGGTTAGGGTTAGGGTTAGGGTTAGGGTTAGGGTTAGGGTTAGGGTTAGGGTTAGGGTTAGGGTTAGGGTTAGGGTTAGGGTTAGGGTTAGGGTTAGGGTTAGGGTTAGGGTTAGGGTTAGGGTTAGGGTTAGGGTTAGGGTTAGGGTTAGGGTTAGGGTTAGGGTTAGGGTTAGGGTTAGGGTTAGGGTTAGGGTTAGGGTTAGGGTTAGGGTTAGGGTTAGGGTTAGGGTTAGGGTTAGGGTTAGGGTTAGGGTTAGGGTTAGGGTTAGGGTTAGGGTTAGGGTTAGGGTTAGGGTTAGGGTTAGGGTTAGGGTTAGGGTTAGGGTTAGGGTTAGGGTTAGGGTTAGGGTTAGGGTTAGGGTTAGGGTTAGGGTTAGGGTTAGGGTTAGGGTTAGGGTTAGGGTTAGGGTTAGGGTTAGGGTTAGGGTTAGGGTTAGGGTTAGGGTTAGGGTTAGGGTTAGGGTTAGGGTTAGGGTTAGGGTTAGGGTTAGGGTTAGGGTTAGGGTTAGGGTTAGGGTTAGGGTTAGGGTTAGGGTTAGGGTTAGGGTTAGGGTTAGGGTTAGGGTTAGGGTTAGGGTTAGGGTTAGGGTTAGGGTTAGGGTTAGGGTTAGGGTTAGGGTTAGGGTTAGGGTTAGGGTTAGGGTTAGGGTTAGGGTTAGGGTTAGGGTTAGGGTTAGGGTTAGGGTTAGGGTTAGGGTTAGGGTTAGGGTTAGGGTTAGGGTTAGGGTTAGGGTTAGGGTTAGGGTTAGGGTTAGGGTTAGGGTTAGGGTTAGGGTTAGGGTTAGGGTTAGGGTTAGGGTTAGGGTTAGGGTTAGGGTTAGGGTTAGGGTTAGGGTTAGGGTTAGGGTTAGGGTTAGGGTTAGGGTTAGGGTTAGGGTTAGGGTTAGGGTTAGGGTTAGGGTTAGGGTTAGGGTTAGGGTTAGGGTTAGGGTTAGGGTT
>NW_027316586.1:425000-441534 GCF_033978685.3 Nerophis lumbriciformis | reverse complement strand
ACACACGCTCCGGACAGAGCCCCTGTCGCTCAAGCCCTGGAAGCCCTAAGTACCTGGGTGGAATCAGTTCCAGGATTTCATTCATGCGGGAAAAGTTGAAAATGTGTCCGAGAAGGCGCCCCTTAGGCGGACACAGGTGTCTGCATGAGCCCCTGTCGCTCAGATGCTGGAAGAGCAGTTTGAAAAAGGACCGGGGTAAAGAGGGGGAAAGCACCATATATGTGTCCGGGAAGGCGCCCCTCGGGCGGACACAGGTGTCTGCATGAGCCCCTGTCGCTCAGATGCTGGAAGATCAGTTTGAAAAAAGGACCAGAGGATAGAGGGGAAAAACACCATATATGTGTCCGGGAAGGCGCCCCTCGGGCGGACACAGGTGTCTGCATGAGCCCCTGTCGCTCAGATGCTGGAAGATCAGTTTGAAAAAGGACCGGGGTAAAGAGGGGGGAAGCACCATATATGTGTCCGGGAAGGCGCCCCTCGGGCGGACACAGGTGTCTGCATGAGCCCCTGTCGCTCAGATGCTGGAAGATCAGTTTGAAAAAAGAACCAGAGGATAGAGGGGAAAAACACCATATTTGTGTCCGAAAATAGCTCACTTTGACTCGGACGCGTTCCCTGTGATTTCAGCCTGTCAGACATGGTGCACATAGTAACGAGATGGAGGTGTTTTGGTCGACCAGGTAAAAAACGAAAAATCGAGAGAAGGTAAAAAGTAGGTGAAAAATTAAGCCTCTCTCGTTAAGGTACTTAGAAAAAATCCCAAAAAAAAAATGAACTCCCATTGAAATGAATGGGGAAAATTTTTTTTCTCGTTTTTTTTCTAAGTACAACAACGAGAGAAGGTAAAAAATGGTTTTTTTTAGCCTCTCTCGTTAAGGTACTTAGAAAAAAACCCAGATTTTTTATTTTCTCGTTTTTTTTCTAAGTACAACAACGAGAGAAGGTAAAAACAGGTGCTTTTTAGCCTCTCTCGTTAAGGTACTTGGAAAAAATCCGAGACATGTTTGGTCTTCCCCACTGACAGTGCGCCTTTGCTGGGTAAGTTGTGGACGTGCCAGGCACCCCCGGGACACCGGTGGAACGCGGCCGGACTCGTGGTACTCCAACCCGGGCATAATTTTGGATATTTCCCGGTCCTTTTTTTCCCCACTTTCCCAACTTTTCTTCTGAATCACAGTGCGCCTTTGCTGGGTAAGTTGTGGACATGGCAGGCACCCCCGGGACACCGGTGGAACGCGGCCGGACTCGTGGTACTCCAACCCGGGCATAATTTTGGATCAAATTCGGGACTTTTGCCCACTTTCCCAACTTTTCTTCCCAATCACAGTGCGCCTTTGCTGGGTAAGTTGTGGACATGCCAGGCACCCCCGGGACACCGGTGGAACGCGGCGGGACTTGTGGGACTCGAACCTGGGTGTGATTTTGGACCAAATTCGGGACTTTTGCCCACTTTCCCAACTTTTCTTCCCAATCACAGTGCGCCTTTGCTGGGTGCGTCGTGGACATTGTAGGCACCCCGGAACCCTGGTGGATCGCGGCGGGACTTGTGGGACTCGAACCTGGGTGTGATTTTGGACCAAATTCGGGACTTTTGCCCACTTTCCCAACTTTTCTTCCCAATCACAGTGCGCCTTTGCTGGGTGCGTCGTGGACATTGTAGGCACCCCGGAACCCTGGTGGAACGCGGCGGGACTTGTGGGACTCGAACCTGGGTGTGATTTTGGACCAAATTCGGGACTTTTGCCCACTTTCCCAACTTTTCTTCCCAATCACAGTGCGCCTTTGCTGGGTGCGTCGTGGACATTGTAGGCACCCCGGAACCCTGGTGGAACGCGGCGGGACTTGTGGGACTCGAACCTGGGTGTGATTTTGGACCAAATTCGGGACTTTTGCCCACTTTCCCAACTTTTCTTCCCAATCACAGTGCGCCTTTGCTGGGTGCCTTGTGGACATTGTAGGCACCCCGAGACACTGGTGGAACGCGGCGGGACTTGTGGGACTCGAACCTGGGTGTGATTTTGGACCAAATTCGGGACTTTTGCCCACTTTCCCAACTTTTCTTCCCAATCACAGTGCACCTTTGCTGGGTAAGTTGTGGCCATTGTAGGCACCCCGAGACACTGGTGGAACGCGGCGGGACTTGTGGGACTCGAACCTGGGTGTGATTTTGGTGATTTTGGATAAAATTCGGGACTTTTGCCCACTTTCCCAACTTTTCTTCCCAATCACAGTGCGCCTTTGCTGGGTGCGTTGTGGACATTGTAGGCACCCCGGAACCCTGGTGGAACGCGGCGGGACTTGTGGGACTCGAACCTGGGTGTGATTTTGGACCAAATTCGGGACTTTTGCCCACTTTCCCAACTTTTCTTCCCAATCACAGTGCGCCTTTGCTGGGTGCCTTGTGGACATTGTAGGCACCCCGAGACACTGGTGGAACGCGGCGGGACTTGTGGGACTCGAACCTGGGTGTGATTTTGGACCAAATTCGGGACTTTTGCCCACTTTCCCAACTTTTCTTCCCAATCACAGTGCGCCTTTGCTGGGTAAGTTGTGGACATGCCAGGCACCCCCGGGACACCGGTGGAACGCGGCGGGACTTGTGGGACTCGAACCTGGGTGTGATTTTGGACCAAATTCGGGACTTTTGCCCACTTTCCCAACTTTTCTTCCCAATCACAGTGCGCCTTTGCTGGGTGCGTCGTGGACATTGTAGGCACCCCGGAACCCTGGTGGAACGCGGCGGGACTTGTGGGACTCGAACCTGGGTGTGATTTTGGACCAAATTCGGGACTTTTGCCCACTTTCCCAACTTTTCTTCCCAATCACAGTGCGCCTTTGCTGGGTGCGTCGTGGACATTGTAGGCACCCCGGAACCCTGGTGGAACGCGGCGGGACTTGTGGGACTCGAACCTGGGTGTGATTTTGGACCAAATTCGGGACTTTTGCCCACTTTCCCAACTTTTCTTCCCAATCACAGTGCGCCTTTGCTGGGTGCCTTGTGGACATTGTAGGCACCCCGAGACACTGGTGGAACGCGGCGGGACTTGTGGGACTCGAACCTGGGTGTGATTTTGGACCAAATTCGGGACTTTTGCCCACTTTCCCAACTTTTCTTCCCAATCACAGTGCACCTTTGCTGGGTAAGTTGTGGCCATTGTAGGCACCCCGAGACACTGGTGGAACGCGGCGGGACTTGTGGGACTCGAACCTGGGTGTGATTTTGGTGATTTTGGATAAAATTCGGGACTTTTGCCCACTTTCCCAACTTTTCTTCCCAATCACAGTGCGCCTTTGCTGGGTAAGTTGTGGACATTGTAGGCACCCCGGAACCCTGGTGGAACGCGGCGGGACTTGTGGGACTCGAACCTGGGTGTGATTTTGGACCAAATTCGGGACTTTTGCCCACTTTCCCAACTTTTCTTCCCAATCACAGTGCACCTTTGCTGGGTAAGTTGTGGACATTGTAGGCACCCCGGAACCCTGGTGGAACGCGGCGGGACTTGTGGGACTCGAACCTGGGTGTGATTTTGGACCAAATTCGGGACTTTTGCCCACTTTCCCAACTTTTCTTCCCAATCACAGTGCGCCTTTGCTGGGTAAGTTGTGGACATTGTAGGCACCCCGGAACCCTGGTGGAACGCGGCGGGACTTGTGGGACTCGAACCTGGGTGTGATTTTGGACCAAATTCGGGACTTTTGCCCACTTTCCCAACTTTTCTTCCCAATCACAGTGCGCCTTTGCTGGGTAAGTTGTGGACATTGTAGGCACCCCGGCACTCTGGTGGAACGCGGCGGGACTTGTGGGACCTTAACCTGGGTATAATTTTGGATCAAATTCGGGACTTTTGCCCACTTTCCCAACTTTTCTTCCCAATCACAGTGCGCCTTTGCTGGGTGCGTTGTGGACATTGTAGGCACCCCGGAACCCTGGTGGAACGCGGCGGGACTTGTGGGACTCGAACCTGGGTGTGATTTTGGACCAAATTCGGGACTTTTGCCCACTTTCCCAACTTTTCTTCCCAATCACAGTGCGCCTTTGCTGGGTAAGTTGTGGACATTGTAGGCACCCCGGAACCCTGGTGGAACGCGGCGGGACTTGTGGGACTCGAACCTGGGTGTGATTTTGGACCAAATTCGGGACTTTTGCCCACTTTCCAAACTTTTCTTCCCAATCACAGTGCGCCTTTGCTGGGTGCGTCGTGGACATGTCAGGCACCCCCGGGACACCGGTGGAACGCGGCGGGACTTGTGGGACTCGAACCTGGGTGTGCTTTTGGATCAAATTCGGGACTTTTGCCCACTTTCCCAACTTTTCTTCCCAATCACAGTGCGCCTTTGCTGGGTAAGTTGTGGACATTGTAGGCACCCCGAGACACTGGTGGAACGCGGCGGGACTTGTGGGACTCGAACCTGGGTGTGATTTTGGACCAAATTCGGGACTTTTGCCCACTTTCCCAACTTTTCTTCCCAATCACAGTGCGCCTTTGCTGGGTAAGTTGTGGACATGCCAGGCACCCCCGGAACCCTGGTGGAACGCGGCGGGACTTGTGGGACTCGAACCTGGGTGTGATTTTGGACCAAATTCGGGACTTTTGCCCACTTTCCCAACTTTTCTTCCCAATCACAGTGCGCCTTTGCTGGGTGCGTTGTGGACATTGTAGGCACCCCGGAACCCTGGTGGAACGCGGCGGGACTTGTGGGACTCGAACCTGGGTGTGATTTTGGACCAAATTCGGGACTTTTGCCCACTTTCCCAACTTTTCTTCCCAATCACAGTGCGCCTTTGCTGGGTGCGTTGTGGACATTGTAGGCACCCCGGAACCCTGGTGGAACGCGGCGGGACTTGTGGGACTCGAACCTGGGTGTGATTTTGGACCAAATTCGGGACTTTTGCCCACTTTCCCAACTTTTCTTCCCAATCACAGTGCGCCTTTGCTGGGTGCGTCGTGGACATGTCAGGCACCCCGGAACCCTGGTGGAACGCGGCGGGACTTGTGGGACTCGAACCTGGGTGTGATTTTGGACCAAATTCGGGACTTTTGCCCACTTTCCCAACTTTTCTTCCCAATCACAGTGCGCCTTTGCTGGGTGCGTTGTGGACATTGTAGGCACCCCGAGACACTGGTGGAACGCGGCGGGACTTGTGGGACTCGAACCTGGGTGTGATTTTGGACCAAATTCGGGACTTTTGCCCACTTTCCCAACTTTTCTTCCCAATCACAGTGCGCCTTTGCTGGGTAAGTTGTGGACATTGTAGGCACCCCGAGACACTGGTGGAACGCGGCGGAACTTGTGGGACTCGAACCTGGGTGTGATTTTGGACCAAATTCGGGACTTTTGCCCACTTTCCCAACTTTTCTTCCCAATCACAGTGCGCCTTTGCTGGGTGCGTCTTAGGCATTGTAGGCACCCCGGAACCCTGGTGGAACGCGGCGGGACTTGTGGGACTCGAACCTGGGTGTGATTTTGGACCAAATTCGGGACTTTTGCCCACTTTCCCAACTTTTCTTCCCAATCACAGTGCGCCTTTGCTGGGTGCGTTGTGGACATTGTAGGCACCCCGGAACCCCGAGACACTGGTGGAACGCGGCGGGACTTGTGGGACTCGAACCTGGGTGTGATTTTGGACCAAATTCGGGACTTTTGCCCACTTTCCCAACTTTTCTTCCCAATCACAGTGCGCCTTTGCTGGGTGCGTCGTGGACATGTCAGGCACCCCGGAACCCTGGTGGAACGCGGCGGGACTTGTGGGACTCGAACCTGGGTGTGATTTTGGACCAAATTCGGGACTTTTGCCCACTTTCCCAACTTTTCTTCCCAATCACAGTGCGCCTTTGCTGGGTGCGTCGTGGACATTGTAGGCACCCCGGAACCCTGGTGGAACGCGGCGGGACTTGTGGGACTCGAACCTGGGTGTGATTTAGGACCAAATTCGGGACTTTTGCCCACTTTCCCAACTTTTCTTCCCAATCACAGTGCGCCTTTGCTGGGTGCGTCGTGGACATGTCAGGCACCCCGGAACCCTGGTGGAACGCGGCGGGACTTGTGGGACTCGAACCTGGGTGTGATTTTGGACCAAATTCGGGACTTTTGCCCACTTTCCCAACTTTTCTTCCCAATCACAGTGCGCCTTTGCTGGGTAAGTTGTGGACATTGTAGGCACCCCGGAACCCTGGTGGAACGCGGCGGGACTTGTGGGACTCGAACCTGGGTGTGATTTTGGACCAAATTCGGGACTTTTGCCCACTTTCCCAACTTTTCTTCCCAATCACAGTGCGCCTTTGCTGGGTGCGTTGTGGACATTGTAGGCACCCCGGAACCCTGGTGGAACGCGGCGGGACTTGTGGGACTCGAACCTGGGTGTGATTTTGGACCAAATTCGGGACTTTTGCCCACTTTCCCAACTTTTCTTCCCAATCACAGTGCGCCTTTGCTGGGTGCGTTGTGGACATTGTAGGCACCCCGAGACCCTGATGGAACGCGGCGGGACTTGCGGGACTCGAACCTGGGTGTGATTTTGGACCAAATTCGGGATTTTTGCCCACTTTCCCAACTTTTCTTCCCAATCACAGTGCGCCTTTGCTGGGTGCGTTGTGGACATTGTAGGCACCCCGGAACCCTGGTGGAACGCGGCGGGACTTGTGGGACTCGAACCTGGGTGTGATTTTGGACCAAATTCGGGACTTTTGCCCACTTTCCCAACTTTTCTTCCCAATCACAGTGCGCCTTTGCTGGGTGCGTTGTGGACATTGTAGGCACCCCGAGACCCTGATGGAACGCGGCGGGACTTGCGGGACTCGAACCTGGGTGTGATTTTGGACCAAATTCGGGATTTTTGCCCACTTTCCCAACTTTTCTTCCCAATCACAGTGCGCCTTTGCTGGGTAAGTTGTGGACATTGTAGGCACCCCGGAACCCTGGTGGAACGCGGCGGGACTTGTGGGACTCGAACCTGGGTGTGATTTTGGACCAAATTCGGGACTTTTGCCCACTTTCCCAACTTTTCTTCCCAATCACAGTGCGCCTTTGCTGGGTGCGTTGTGGACATTGTAGGCACCCCGGAACCCTGGTGGAACGCGGCGGGACTTGTGGGACTCGAACCTGGGTGTGATTTTGGACCAAATTCGGGACTTTTGCCCACTTTCCCAACTTTTCTTCCCAATCACAGTGCGCCTTTGCTGGGTGCGTCGTGGACATGTCAGGCACCCCGGAACCCTGGTGGAACGCGGCGGGACTTGTGGGACTCGAACCTGGGTGTGATTTTGGACCAAATTCGGGACTTTTGCCCACTTTCCCAACTTTTCTTCCCAATCACAGTGCGCCTTTGCTGGGTGCGTTGTGGACATTGTAGGCACCCCGAGACACTGGTGGAACGCGGCGGGACTTGTGGGACTCGAACCTGGGTGTGATTTTGGACCAAATTCGGGACTTTTGCCCACTTTCCCAACTTTTCTTCCCAATCACAGTGCGCCTTTGCTGGGTGCGTCGTGGACATTGTAGGCACCCCGAGACACTGGTGGAACGCGGCGGGACTTGTGGGACTCGAACCTGGGTGTGATTTTGGACCAAATTCGGGACTTTTGCCCACTTTCCCAACTTTTCTTCCCAATCACAGTGCGCCTTTGCTGGGTAAGTTGTGGACATGCCAGGCACCCCCGGGACACCGGTGGAACGCGGCGGGACTTGTGGGACTCGAACCTGGGTGTGATTTTGGACCAAATTCGGGACTTTTGCCCACTTTCCCAACTTTTCTTCCCAATCACAGTGCGCCTTTGCTGGGTGCGTCTTGGACATGTCAGGCACCCCGGAACACTGGTGGAACGCGGCGGGACTTGTGGGACTCGAACCTGGGTGTGATTTTGGACCAAATTCGGGACTTTTGCCCACTTTCCCAACTTTTCTTCCCAATCACAGTGCAACTTTGCTGGGTGCGTCGTGGACATTGTAGGCACCCCGGAACCCTGGTGGAACGCGGCGGGACTTGTGGGACTCGAACCTGGGTGTGATTTTGGACCAAATTCGGGACTTTTGCCCACTTTCCCAACTTTTCTTCCCAATCACAGTGCGCCTTTGCTGGGTAAGTTGTGGACATTGTAGGCACCCCGAGACACTGGTGGAACGCGGCGGGACTAAGTTCCAAGAGGGCGTTTTTGCCCCCCCCCCCTCCAAACTCCCTCTCTTTGTTTATAGTGCATATTTCCTGCTGGATCTACTCTCTATTTACTCCAAGGAAAAAAACTAGCCGGTCGCGGCAAATTTTTACAATCGGTCGCCAAACTACGGCACGAGGGCCGAACGCGGTACGCCGGCGTCCAAGATACGGCCCGGGGATTTTTTTGATTTTTTGGGCTTTTTTTGATTTTTTTGGACATGTTGGGCATCCCAGGACTCGGGTGCGACTGCAGGACGTGTGGGGCTCTAACCTGGGTGTGGTTTTTGGTCATTTTTCCGGACTTTTGCCCACTTTTCCAACTTTTCTTCCCAATCACAGTGCGCCTTTGCTGGGTGCGTTTTGGGCATGTGGGGGGCACCTCGGACTCGGGTGGGACGCGGCGGGACTTGTGGCACTCGTACCTGGGTGTGATTTTTGATCATTTTGTGGACTTTTCCCCAGACACTCTCCACTTGTCTACCCCACTTCCCCTGT
The DNA here is from genome assembly GCF_033978685.3 of Nerophis lumbriciformis. NCBI lineage: Eukaryota > Metazoa > Chordata > Actinopteri > Syngnathiformes > Syngnathidae > Nerophis > Nerophis lumbriciformis. The sequence goes on along the minus strand of NW_027316586.1, from coordinate 432,887 downwards.
GACTTTGCTGGGGGGGCGTTTCCCCGCTGTCCTTTGTAGTGTAAGGGTTACTTTTCTTTTTTTTCTGTCTGAAAATAGGGCCCCAAAAGGCCTCACACTCCCCGGGAAGACCTGATGGACGCCTCGGCGTCACTGAAACAGGCCAATCTGTCTGAAAATATGGCCCACGAAAGGCCTCACATTCCCCGGGAAGACCTGATGGACGCCCCGGCGTCACCGAAATACGGCAAACTGTCTGAAAATAGGGGCTCCAAGGGTTCCCCACTCTTTCTGGCCCACAAAAGGCCTCTCATTCCCCGGGAACACCTGTAGGACTCCCCGGCGTCAAGGAAATACGCCAAACCGTCTGAAAATAGAGGCCCAAAAGAACTGGAAATAATGTGTTTAATTTGGGGGGTGATGTCTATAATTATGGGGGTGCATTGGAGGCGGGAGTCCACTGGAGGGCTCCACACCGTCTGAATATAGGGCCCCAAAAGGCCTGGAATTAATGTATTTAATTTGGGGGGTGCATTTGCAGCGGGAGTCCACCGGAGGGCTCCATTTCCCCACTCTTTTGTTGACATATGGCCACAAAAGGCCTCTCATTCCCCGGGAAGACCTGATGGACGCCCCGGCGTCACCGAAATAAGCCAAACTGTCTGAAAATAGGGGCTCCAAGGGTCCCCCACTCTTTCTGGCCCACAAAAGGCCTCTCATTCCCCGGGAACACCTGTAGGACTCCCCGGCGTCAAGGAAATCCGCCAAACTGTCTGAAAATAGGGCCCCAAAAGAACTGGAAATGATGCCTTTAATTTGGGGGGTGATGTCTTTAATTTGGGGGGTGCATTGGAGGCGGGAGTCCACTGGAGGGCTACACACCGTCTGAATATAGGGCCCCAAAAGGCCTGGAATTAATGTATTTAATTTGGGGGGTGCATTTGCAGCGGGAGTCCACCGGAGGGCTCCATTTCCCCACTCTTTTGTTGACATATGGCCACAAAAGGCCTCTCATTCCCCGGGAAGACCTGATGGACGCCCCGGCGTCACCGAAATAAGCCAAACTGTCTGAAAATAGGGGCTCCAAGGGTCCCCCACTCTTTCTGGCCCACAAAAGGCCTCTCATTCCCCGGGAACACCAAAAGAACTGGAAATAATGTGTTTAATTCAGGGTGCATTTGCAGCGAGTGTCCACCAGAGGGCTCCAATTCCCCAGCTATAGTCCTGGTACTCTAAAATGATGGCACTTAGTCAAATTTCCGCCTTTTTTTGATGACTTCCAACTAGGAGAGGGACTAATTTTGAGTTCCGGACCCGGGTGGAGAACCATAGCAGGTCGGCCTTCTTAAAGGGAAATGCTCCTAGGCACTTAGTCAAATTTACGCCTTTTTTTTGGACTTCCAGCGAGGAGAGGGACTAATTTTGCTTTCCGTACCCGGGTGGAGAACCATAGCAGGTCAGCCTTCTTAAAGGGACATCCTCCTAGGCACTTAGTCAAATTTACGCCTTTTTTTTGGACTTCCAGCGAGGAGAGGGACTAATTTTGCTTTCCGTACCCGGGTGGAGAACCATAGCACGTCGGCCTTCTTAAAGGGAAATGCTCCTAGGCACTTAGTCAAATTCACGCCTTTTTTTTGGACTTCCAGCGAGGAGAGGGACAATTTGGCGTTCCTGACCCAGGTGGAGAACCATAGCAGGTCGGCCTTCTTAAAGGGAAATGCTCCTAGACACTTAGTCAAATTTACACCTTTTTTTTTTTGACTTCCAGCGAGGAGAGGGACAATTTTGCTTTCCTGACCCAGGTGGAGAACCATAGCACGTCGGCCTTCTTAAAGGGACATCCTCCTAGGCACTTAGTCAAATTCACGCCTTTTTTTTGGACTTCCAGCGAGGAGAGGGACAATTTGGCGTTCCTGACCCAGGTGGAGAACCATAGCAGGTCGGCCTTCTTAAAGGGAAATGCTCCTAGACACTTAGTCAAATTTACACCTTTTTTTTTTTGACTTCCAGCGAGGAGAGGGACAATTTTGCTTTCCTGACCCAGGTGGAGAACCATAGCACGTCGGCCTTCTTAAAGGGACATCCTCCTAGGCACTTAGTCAAATTCACGCCTTTTTTTTGGACTTCCAGCGAGGAGAGGGACAATTTGGCGTTCCTGACCCAGGTGGAGAACCATAGCACGTCGGCCTTCTTTAAGGGACATCCTCCTAGGCACTTAGTCAAATTTACGCCTTTTTTTTGGACTTCCAGCGAGGAGAGGGACTAATTTTGCTTTCCGTACCCGGGTGGAGAACCATAGCAGGTCAGCCTTCTTAAAGGGACATCCTCCTAGGCACTTAGTCAAATTTCCGCCTTTTTTTTGGACTTCCAGCGAGGAGAGGGACTAATTTTGCTTTCCGTACCCGGGTGGAGAACCATAGCAGGTCAGCCTTCTTAAAGGGACATCCTCCTAGGCACTTAGTCAAATTTACACCTTTTTTTTGGACTTCCAGCGAGGAGAGGGACAATTTTGCGTTCCTGACCCAGGTGGAGAACCATAGCAGGTCGGCCTTCTTAAAGGGACATCCTCCTAGGCACTTAGTCAAATTCACGCCTTTTTTTTGGACTTCCAGCGAGGAGAGGGACTAATATGGCGTCCCGTACCCAGGTAGAGAACCAAGGCACGTCGGCCTTCTTAAGGGGACATCCTCCTAGACACTTAGTCAAATTCACGCCTTTTTTTTGGACTTCCAGCGAGGAGAGGGACAATTTTGCTTTCCTGACCCAGGTGGAGAACCATAGCACGTCGGCCTTCTTTAAGGGACATCCTCCTAGGCACTTAGTCAAATTTACGCCTTTTTTTTGGACTTCCAGCGAGGAGAGGGACTAATTTGGCGTTCCGTACCCAGGTAGAGAACCAAGGCACGTCGGCCTTCTTAAGGGGACATCCTCCTAGACACTTAGTCAAATTTACGCCTTTTTTTTGGACTTCCAGCGAGGAGAGGGACTAATTTTGCTTTCCGTACCCGGGTGGAGAACCATAGCACGTCGGCCTTCTTAAAGGGAAATGCTCCTAGGCACTTAGTCAAATTCACGCCTTTTTTTTTGGACTTCCAGCGAGGAGAGGGACAATTTTGCTTTCCTGACCCAGGTGGAGAACCATAGCACGTCGGCCTTCTTAAAGGGAAATGCTCCTAGGCACTTAGTCAAATTTACGCCTTTTTTTTGGACTTCCAGCGAGGAGAGGGACTAATTTGGCGTTCCGTACCCAGGTGGAGAACCATAGCACGTCGGCCTTCTTAAGGTGACATCCTCCTAGGCACTTAGTCAAATTCACGCCTTTTTTTTGGACTTCCAGCGAGGAGAGGGACTAATTTGGCGTTCTGTACCCAGGTGGAGAACCATAGCAGGTCGGCCTTCTTAAGGTGACATCCTCCTAGGCACTTAGTCAAATTCACGCCTTTTTTTTTGGACTTCCAGCGAGGAGAGGGACTAATTTGGCGTTCCGTACCCAGGTGGAGAACCATAGCAGGTCGGCCTTCTTAAAGGGAAATGCTCCTAGACACTTAGTCAAATTTACCAAACTTTTCTATAGAGGCCTGGTACTCTAAAATGATGACACATAGACAAAAAACCAAACTTTTCTATAGAGGCCTGGTACTCTAAAATGATGACACATAGACAAAAAACCAAACTTTTCTATAGAGGCCTGGTACTCTAAAATAATGACACATAGACAAAAAACCAAACTTTTCTATAGAGGCCTGGTACTCTAAAATGATGACACATAGACAAAAAACCAAACTTTTCTCTAGAGGCCTGGTACTCTAAAATGATGACACATAGACAAAAAACCAAACTTTTCTATAGAGGCCTGGTACTCTAAAATAATGACACTTAGTCAAATTTCCGCCTTTTTTTGACTACTTCCAGCTAGGAGAGGGACTAATTTTGAGTTACGGACCCGGGTGGAGAACCATAGCACGTCGGCCTTCTTAAAGGGACATCCTCCTAGGCACTTAGTCAAATTTCCGCCTTTTTTTTGGACTTCCAGCGAGGAGAGGGACTAATTTTGCTTTCCGTACCCGGGTGGAGAACCATAGCACGTCGGCCTTCTTAAAGGGAAATGCTCCTAGGCACTTAGTCAAATTCACGCCTTTTTTTTGGACTTCCAGCGAGGAGAGGGACAATTTTGCTTTCCTGACCCAGGTGGAGAACCATAGCACGTCGGCCTTCTTAAAGGGAAATGCTCCTAGGCACTTAGTCAAATTCACGCCTTTTTTTTGGACTTCCAGCGAGGAGAGGGACAATTTTGCTTTCCTGACCCAGGTGGAGAACCATAGCACGTCGGCCTTCTTAAAGGGAAATGCTCCTAGGCACTTAGTCAAATTCACGCCTTTTTTTTGGACTTCCAGCGAGGAGAGGGACAATTTTGCTTTCCTGACCCAGGTGGAGAACCATAGCACGTCGGCCTTCTTAAAGGGACATCCTCCTAGGCACTTAGTCAAATTTCCGCCTTTTTTTTGGACTTCCAGCGAGGAGAGGGACTAATTTGGCGTTCCAGACCCAGGTGGAGAACCATAGCACGTCGGCCTTCTTTAAGGGACATCCTCCTAGGCACTTAGTCAAATTTACGCCTTTTTTTTGGACTTCCAGCGAGGAGAGGGACTAATTTGGCGTTCCGTACCCAGGTGGAGAACCATAGCACGTCGGCCTTCTTAAGGGGAAATGCTCCTAGGCACTTAGTCAAATTCACGCCTTTTTTTTGGACTTCCAGCGAGGAGAGGGACTAATTTGGCGTTCCAGACCCAGGTGGAGAACCATAGCACGTCGGCCTTCTTAAAGGGAAATGCTCCTAGGCACTTAGTCAAATTCACGCCTTTTTTTTGGACTTCCAGCGAGGAGAGGGACAATTTTGCTTTCCTGACCCAGGTGGAGAACCATAGCACGTCGGCCTTCTTAAAGGGAAATGCTCCTAGGCACTTAGTCAAATTCACGCCTTTTTTTTGGACTTCCAGCGAGGAGAGGGACAATTTTGCTTTCCTGACCCAGGTGGAGAACCATAGCACGTCGGCCTTCTTAAAGGGACATCCTCCTAGGCACTTAGTCAAATTCACGCCTTTTTTTTGGACTTCCAGCGAGGAGAGGGACTAATTTGGCGTTCCAGACCCAGGTGGAGAACCATAGCAGGTCGGCCTTCTTAAAGGGAAATGCTCCTAGACACTTAGTCAAATTTACACCTTTTTTTTTGGACTTCCAGCGAGGAGAGGGACTAATTTGGCGTTCCAGACCCAGGTGGAGAACCATAGCACGTCGGCCTTCTTTAAGGGACATCCTCCTAGGCACTTAGTCAAATTCACGCCTTTTTTTTGGACTTCCAGCGAGGAGAGGGACAATTTTGCTTTCCTGACCCAGGTGGAGAACCATAGCACGTCGGCCTTCTTAAAGGGAAATGCTCCTAGGCACTTAGTCAAATTTCCGCCTTTTTTTTGGACTTCCAGCGAGGAGAGGGACTAATTTGCTTTCCTGACCCAGGTGGAGAACCATAGCAGGTCGGCCTTCTTAAAGGGACATCCTCCTAGGCACTTAGTCAAATTTACGCCTGAAAATAGGGCCCCAAAAGAACTGGAAATAATGTCTTTAATTCAGGGTGCATTTGCAGCGAGTGTCCACCAGAGGGCTCCAATTCCCCAGCTATAGTCCTGGTACTCTAAAATGATGGCACTTAGTCAAATTTCCGCCTTTTTTTTGGACTTCCAGCGAGGAGAGGGACTAATTTTGAGTTCCGGACCCGGGTGGAGAACCATAGCACGTCGGCCTTCTTTAAGGGACATCCTCCTAGGCACTTAGTCAAATTTACGCCTTTTTTTTGGACTTCCAGCGAGGAGAGGGACTAATTTGGCGTTCCAGACCCAGGTGGAGAACCATAGCACGTCGGCCTTCTTTAAGGGACATCCTCCTAGGCACTTAGTCAAATTTACGCCTTTTTTTTGGACTTCCAGCGAGGAGAGGGACTAATTTTGCTTTCCGTACCCGGGTGGAGAACCATAGCACGTCGGCCTTCTTAAAGGGAAATGCTCCTAGGCACTTAGTCAAATTCACGCCTTTTTTTTGGACTTCCAGCGAGGAGAGGGACAATTTTGCTTTCCTGACCCAGGTGGAGAACCATAGCACGTCGGCCTTCTTAAAGGGAAATGCTCCTAGGCACTTAGTCAAATTCACGCCTTTTTTTTGGACTTCCAGCGAGGAGAGGGACAATTTTGCTTTCCTGACCCAGGTGGAGAACCATAGCACGTCGGCCTTCTTAAAGGGACATCCTCCTAGGCACTTAGTCAAATTCACGCCTTTTTTTTGGACTTCCAGCGAGGAGAGGGACTAATTTGCTTTCCTGACCCAGGTGGAGAACCATAGCACGTCGGCCTTCTTAAAGGGAAATGCTCCTAGGCACTTAGTCAAATTCACGCCTTTTTTTTGGACTTCCAGCGAGGAGAGGGACAATTTTGCTTTCCTGACCCAGGTGGAGAACCATAGCACGTCGGCCTTCTTAAAGGGACATCCTCCTAGGCACTTAGTCAAATTCACGCCTTTTTTTTGGACTTCCAGCGAGGAGAGGGACTAATTTGGCGTTCCAGACCCAGGTGGAGAACCATAGCAGGTCGGCCTTCTTAAAGGGACATGCCCCTAGACACTTAGTCAAATTTACGCCTGAAAATAGGGCCCCAAAAGAACTGGAAATAATGTCTTTAATTCAGGGTGCATTTGCAGCGAGTGTCCACCAGAGGGCTCCAATTCCCCAGCTATAGTCCTGGTACTCTAAAATGATGGCACTTAGTCAAATTTCGGCCTTTTTTTGATGACTTCCAACTAGGAGAGGGACTAATTTTGAGTTCCGGACCCGGGTGGAGAACCATAGCAGGTCGGCCTTCTTAAAGGGAAATGCTCCTAGGCACTTAGTCAAATTCACGCCTTTTTTTTGGACTTCCAGCGAGGAGAGGGACAATTTTGCTTTCCTGACCCAGGTGGAGAACCATAGCACGTCGGCCTTCTTAAAGGGAAATGCTCCTAGGCACTTAGTCAAATTCACGCCTTTTTTTGGACTTCCAGCGAGGAGAGGGACTAATTTGGCGTTCCAGACCCAGGTGGAGAACCAAGGGACGTCGGCCTTCTTAAGGGGACATCCTCCTAGACACTTAGTCAAATTTACCAAACTTTTCTATAGAGCCCTGGTACTCTAAAATGATGACACATAGACAAAAAACCAAACTTTTCTATAGAGGCCTGGTACTCTAAAATGATGACACATAGACAAAAAACCAAACTTTTCTATAGAGGCCTGGTACTCTAAAATAATGACACATAGACAAAAAACCAAACTTTTCTATAGAGGCCTGGTACTCTAAAATAATGACACTTAGTCAAATTTCCGCCTTTTTTTGACTACTTCCAGCTAGGAGAGGGACTAATTTGGCGTTCTGTACCCAGGTGGAGAACCAAGGGACGTCGGCCTTCTTAAAGGGAAATGCTCCTAGGCACTTAGTCAAATTCACGCCTTTTTTTTGGACTTCCAGCGAGGAGAGGGACAATTTTGCTTTCCTGACCCAGGTGGAGAACCATAGCACGTCGGCCTTCTTAAAGGGAAATGCTCCTAGGCACTTAGTCAAATTCACGCCTTTTTTTTGGACTTCCAGCGAGGAGAGGGACAATTTTGCTTTCCTGACCCAGGTGGAGAACCATAGCACGTCGGCCTTCTTAAAGGGAAATGCTCCTAGGCACTTAGTCAAATTCACGCCTTTTTTTTGGACTTCCAGCGAGGAGAGGGACAATTTTGCTTTCCTGACCCAGGTGGAGAACCATAGCACGTCGGCCTTCTTAAAGGGAAATGCTCCTAGGCACTTAGTCAAATTCACGCCTTTTTTTTGGACTTCCAGC
>NW_027316586.1:402500-412500 GCF_033978685.3 Nerophis lumbriciformis | reverse complement strand
TAAGTTGTGGACGTGCCAGGCACCCCCGGGACACCGGTGGAACGCGGCCGGACTCGTGGTACTCCAACCCGGGCATAATTTTGGATATTTCCCGGTCCTTTTTTTCCCCACTTTCCCAACTTTTCTTCTGAATCACAGTGCGCCTTTGCTGGGTAAGTTGTGGACATGGCAGGCACCCCCGGGACACCGGTGGAACGCGGCCGGACTCGTGGTACTCCAACCCGGGCATAATTTTGGATCAAATTCGGGACTTTTGCCCACTTTCCCAACTTTTCTTCCCAATCACAGTGCGCCTTTGCTGGGTAAGTTGTGGACATGCCAGGCACCCCCGGGACACCGGTGGAACGCGGCGGGACTTGTGGGACTCGAACCTGGGTGTGATTTTGGACCAAATTCGGGACTTTTGCCCACTTTCCCAACTTTTCTTCCCAATCACAGTGCGCCTTTGCTGGGTGCGTCGTGGACATTGTAGGCACCCCGGAACCCTGGTGGATCGCGGCGGGACTTGTGGGACTCGAACCTGGGTGTGATTTTGGACCAAATTCGGGACTTTTGCCCACTTTCCCAACTTTTCTTCCCAATCACAGTGCGCCTTTGCTGGGTGCGTCGTGGACATTGTAGGCACCCCGGAACCCTGGTGGAACGCGGCGGGACTTGTGGGACTCGAACCTGGGTGTGATTTTGGACCAAATTCGGGACTTTTGCCCACTTTCCCAACTTTTCTTCCCAATCACAGTGCGCCTTTGCTGGGTGCGTCGTGGACATTGTAGGCACCCCGGAACCCTGGTGGAACGCGGCGGGACTTGTGGGACTCGAACCTGGGTGTGATTTTGGACCAAATTCGGGACTTTTGCCCACTTTCCCAACTTTTCTTCCCAATCACAGTGCGCCTTTGCTGGGTGCCTTGTGGACATTGTAGGCACCCCGAGACACTGGTGGAACGCGGCGGGACTTGTGGGACTCGAACCTGGGTGTGATTTTGGACCAAATTCGGGACTTTTGCCCACTTTCCCAACTTTTCTTCCCAATCACAGTGCACCTTTGCTGGGTAAGTTGTGGCCATTGTAGGCACCCCGAGACACTGGTGGAACGCGGCGGGACTTGTGGGACTCGAACCTGGGTGTGATTTTGGTGATTTTGGATAAAATTCGGGACTTTTGCCCACTTTCCCAACTTTTCTTCCCAATCACAGTGCGCCTTTGCTGGGTGCGTTGTGGACATTGTAGGCACCCCGGAACCCTGGTGGAACGCGGCGGGACTTGTGGGACTCGAACCTGGGTGTGATTTTGGACCAAATTCGGGACTTTTGCCCACTTTCCCAACTTTTCTTCCCAATCACAGTGCGCCTTTGCTGGGTGCCTTGTGGACATTGTAGGCACCCCGAGACACTGGTGGAACGCGGCGGGACTTGTGGGACTCGAACCTGGGTGTGATTTTGGACCAAATTCGGGACTTTTGCCCACTTTCCCAACTTTTCTTCCCAATCACAGTGCGCCTTTGCTGGGTAAGTTGTGGACATGCCAGGCACCCCCGGGACACCGGTGGAACGCGGCGGGACTTGTGGGACTCGAACCTGGGTGTGATTTTGGACCAAATTCGGGACTTTTGCCCACTTTCCCAACTTTTCTTCCCAATCACAGTGCGCCTTTGCTGGGTGCGTCGTGGACATTGTAGGCACCCCGGAACCCTGGTGGAACGCGGCGGGACTTGTGGGACTCGAACCTGGGTGTGATTTTGGACCAAATTCGGGACTTTTGCCCACTTTCCCAACTTTTCTTCCCAATCACAGTGCGCCTTTGCTGGGTGCGTCGTGGACATTGTAGGCACCCCGGAACCCTGGTGGAACGCGGCGGGACTTGTGGGACTCGAACCTGGGTGTGATTTTGGACCAAATTCGGGACTTTTGCCCACTTTCCCAACTTTTCTTCCCAATCACAGTGCGCCTTTGCTGGGTGCCTTGTGGACATTGTAGGCACCCCGAGACACTGGTGGAACGCGGCGGGACTTGTGGGACTCGAACCTGGGTGTGATTTTGGACCAAATTCGGGACTTTTGCCCACTTTCCCAACTTTTCTTCCCAATCACAGTGCACCTTTGCTGGGTAAGTTGTGGCCATTGTAGGCACCCCGAGACACTGGTGGAACGCGGCGGGACTTGTGGGACTCGAACCTGGGTGTGATTTTGGTGATTTTGGATAAAATTCGGGACTTTTGCCCACTTTCCCAACTTTTCTTCCCAATCACAGTGCGCCTTTGCTGGGTAAGTTGTGGACATTGTAGGCACCCCGGAACCCTGGTGGAACGCGGCGGGACTTGTGGGACTCGAACCTGGGTGTGATTTTGGACCAAATTCGGGACTTTTGCCCACTTTCCCAACTTTTCTTCCCAATCACAGTGCACCTTTGCTGGGTAAGTTGTGGACATTGTAGGCACCCCGGAACCCTGGTGGAACGCGGCGGGACTTGTGGGACTCGAACCTGGGTGTGATTTTGGACCAAATTCGGGACTTTTGCCCACTTTCCCAACTTTTCTTCCCAATCACAGTGCGCCTTTGCTGGGTAAGTTGTGGACATTGTAGGCACCCCGGAACCCTGGTGGAACGCGGCGGGACTTGTGGGACTCGAACCTGGGTGTGATTTTGGACCAAATTCGGGACTTTTGCCCACTTTCCCAACTTTTCTTCCCAATCACAGTGCGCCTTTGCTGGGTAAGTTGTGGACATTGTAGGCACCCCGGCACTCTGGTGGAACGCGGCGGGACTTGTGGGACCTTAACCTGGGTATAATTTTGGATCAAATTCGGGACTTTTGCCCACTTTCCCAACTTTTCTTCCCAATCACAGTGCGCCTTTGCTGGGTGCGTTGTGGACATTGTAGGCACCCCGGAACCCTGGTGGAACGCGGCGGGACTTGTGGGACTCGAACCTGGGTGTGATTTTGGACCAAATTCGGGACTTTTGCCCACTTTCCCAACTTTTCTTCCCAATCACAGTGCGCCTTTGCTGGGTAAGTTGTGGACATTGTAGGCACCCCGGAACCCTGGTGGAACGCGGCGGGACTTGTGGGACTCGAACCTGGGTGTGATTTTGGACCAAATTCGGGACTTTTGCCCACTTTCCAAACTTTTCTTCCCAATCACAGTGCGCCTTTGCTGGGTGCGTCGTGGACATGTCAGGCACCCCCGGGACACCGGTGGAACGCGGCGGGACTTGTGGGACTCGAACCTGGGTGTGCTTTTGGATCAAATTCGGGACTTTTGCCCACTTTCCCAACTTTTCTTCCCAATCACAGTGCGCCTTTGCTGGGTAAGTTGTGGACATTGTAGGCACCCCGAGACACTGGTGGAACGCGGCGGGACTTGTGGGACTCGAACCTGGGTGTGATTTTGGACCAAATTCGGGACTTTTGCCCACTTTCCCAACTTTTCTTCCCAATCACAGTGCGCCTTTGCTGGGTAAGTTGTGGACATGCCAGGCACCCCCGGAACCCTGGTGGAACGCGGCGGGACTTGTGGGACTCGAACCTGGGTGTGATTTTGGACCAAATTCGGGACTTTTGCCCACTTTCCCAACTTTTCTTCCCAATCACAGTGCGCCTTTGCTGGGTGCGTTGTGGACATTGTAGGCACCCCGGAACCCTGGTGGAACGCGGCGGGACTTGTGGGACTCGAACCTGGGTGTGATTTTGGACCAAATTCGGGACTTTTGCCCACTTTCCCAACTTTTCTTCCCAATCACAGTGCGCCTTTGCTGGGTGCGTTGTGGACATTGTAGGCACCCCGGAACCCTGGTGGAACGCGGCGGGACTTGTGGGACTCGAACCTGGGTGTGATTTTGGACCAAATTCGGGACTTTTGCCCACTTTCCCAACTTTTCTTCCCAATCACAGTGCGCCTTTGCTGGGTGCGTCGTGGACATGTCAGGCACCCCGGAACCCTGGTGGAACGCGGCGGGACTTGTGGGACTCGAACCTGGGTGTGATTTTGGACCAAATTCGGGACTTTTGCCCACTTTCCCAACTTTTCTTCCCAATCACAGTGCGCCTTTGCTGGGTGCGTTGTGGACATTGTAGGCACCCCGAGACACTGGTGGAACGCGGCGGGACTTGTGGGACTCGAACCTGGGTGTGATTTTGGACCAAATTCGGGACTTTTGCCCACTTTCCCAACTTTTCTTCCCAATCACAGTGCGCCTTTGCTGGGTAAGTTGTGGACATTGTAGGCACCCCGAGACACTGGTGGAACGCGGCGGAACTTGTGGGACTCGAACCTGGGTGTGATTTTGGACCAAATTCGGGACTTTTGCCCACTTTCCCAACTTTTCTTCCCAATCACAGTGCGCCTTTGCTGGGTGCGTCTTAGGCATTGTAGGCACCCCGGAACCCTGGTGGAACGCGGCGGGACTTGTGGGACTCGAACCTGGGTGTGATTTTGGACCAAATTCGGGACTTTTGCCCACTTTCCCAACTTTTCTTCCCAATCACAGTGCGCCTTTGCTGGGTGCGTTGTGGACATTGTAGGCACCCCGGAACCCCGAGACACTGGTGGAACGCGGCGGGACTTGTGGGACTCGAACCTGGGTGTGATTTTGGACCAAATTCGGGACTTTTGCCCACTTTCCCAACTTTTCTTCCCAATCACAGTGCGCCTTTGCTGGGTGCGTCGTGGACATGTCAGGCACCCCGGAACCCTGGTGGAACGCGGCGGGACTTGTGGGACTCGAACCTGGGTGTGATTTTGGACCAAATTCGGGACTTTTGCCCACTTTCCCAACTTTTCTTCCCAATCACAGTGCGCCTTTGCTGGGTGCGTCGTGGACATTGTAGGCACCCCGGAACCCTGGTGGAACGCGGCGGGACTTGTGGGACTCGAACCTGGGTGTGATTTAGGACCAAATTCGGGACTTTTGCCCACTTTCCCAACTTTTCTTCCCAATCACAGTGCGCCTTTGCTGGGTGCGTCGTGGACATGTCAGGCACCCCGGAACCCTGGTGGAACGCGGCGGGACTTGTGGGACTCGAACCTGGGTGTGATTTTGGACCAAATTCGGGACTTTTGCCCACTTTCCCAACTTTTCTTCCCAATCACAGTGCGCCTTTGCTGGGTAAGTTGTGGACATTGTAGGCACCCCGGAACCCTGGTGGAACGCGGCGGGACTTGTGGGACTCGAACCTGGGTGTGATTTTGGACCAAATTCGGGACTTTTGCCCACTTTCCCAACTTTTCTTCCCAATCACAGTGCACCTTTGCTGGGTAAGTTGTGGACATTGTAGGCACCCCGGAACCCTGGTGGAACGCGGCGGGACTTGTGGGACTCGAACCTGGGTGTGATTTTGGACCAAATTCGGGACTTTTGCCCACTTTCCCAACTTTTCTTCCCAATCACAGTGCACCTTTGCTGGGTAAGTTGTGGACATTGTAGGCACCCCGAGACACTGGTGGAACGCGGCGGGACTTGTGGGACTCGAACCTGGGTGTGATTTTTGATCATTTCGTGGACTTTTGCTATGCATGCCTTCTCCCCGCTAGTTTGATGTGTGCTGCTGCAAAAGTTCCAAGAGGGCGTTTTTGCCCCCCTCCAAACTCCCTCTCTTTGTTTATAGTGCATATTTTCTGCTGGATCTACTCTCTATTTACTCCAAGGAAAAAAACTAGCCGGTCGCGGCAAATTTTTACAATCGGTCGCCAAACTACGGCACGAGGGCCGAACGCGGTACGCCGGCGTCCAAGATACGGCCCGGGGATTTTTTTGATTTTTTGGGCTTTTTTTGATTTTTTTGGACATGTTGGGCATCCCAGGACTCGGGTGCGACTGCAGGACGTGTGGGGCTCTAACCTGGGTGTGGTTTTTGGTCATTTTTCCGGACTTTTGCCCACTTTTCCAACTTTTCTTCCCAATCACAGTGCGCCTTTGCTGGGTGCGTTTTGGGCATGTGGGGGGCACCTCGGACTCGGGTGGGACGCGGCGGGACTTGTGGCACTCGTACCTGGGTGTGATTTTTGATCATTTTGTGGACTTTTCCCCAGACACTCTCCACTTGTCTACCCCACTTCCCCTGTGACTTTGCTGGGGGGGCGTTTCCCCGCTGTCCTTTGTAGTGTAAGGGTTACTTTTCTTTTTTTTCTGTCTGAAAATAGGGCCCCAAAAGGCCTCACACTCCCCGGGAAGACCTGATGGACGCCTCGGCGTCACTGAAACAGGCCAATCTGTCTGAAAATATGGCCCACGAAAGGCCTCACATTCCCCGGGAAGACCTGACGGACGCCCCGGCGTCACCGAAATACGGCAAACTGTCTGAAAATAGGGGCTCCAAGGGTTCCCCACTCTTTCTGGCCCACAAAAGGCCTCTCATTCCCCGGGAACACCTGTAGGACTCCCCGGCGTCAAGGAAATACGCCAAACCGTCTGAAAATAGGGGCCCAAAAGAACTGGAAATAATGTGTTTAATTTGGGGGGTGATGTCTATAATTATGGGGGTGCATTGGAGGCGGGAGTCCACTGGAGGGCTCCACACCGTCTGAATATAGGGCCCCAAAAGGCCTGGAATTAATGTATTTAATTTGGGGGGTGCATTTGCAGCGGGAGTCCACCGGAGGGCTCCATTTCCCCACTCTTTTGTTGACATATGGCCACAAAAGGCCTCTCATTCCCCGGGAAGACCTGATGGACGCCCCGGCGTCACCGAAATAAGCCAAACTGTCTGAAAATAGGGGCTCCAAGGGTTCCCCACTCTTTCTGGCCCACAAAAGGCCTCTCATTCCCCGGGAACACCTGTAGGACTCCCCGGCGTCAAGGAAATACGCCAAACCGTCTGAAAATAGGGGCCCAAAAGAACTGGAAATAATGTGTTTAATTTGGGGGGTGATGTCTATAATTATGGGGGTGCATTGGAGGCGGGAGTCCACTGGAGGGCTCCACACCGTCTGAATATAGGGCCCCAAAAGGCCTGGAATTAATGTCTTTAATTTGGGGGGTGCATTTGCAGCGGGAGTCCACCGGAGGGCTCCATTTCCCCACTCTTTTGTTGACATATGGCCACAAAAGGCCTCTCATTCCCCGGGAAGACCTGATGGACGCCCCGGCGTCACCGAAATAAGCCAAACTGTCTGAAAATAGGGGCTCCAAGGGTTCCCCACTCTTTCTGGCCCACAAAAGGCCTCTCATTCCCCGGGAACACCTGTAGGACTCCCCGGCGTCAAGGAAATACGCCAAACCGGCTGAAAACAGGCCCCCAAAAGAACTGGAAATAATGTCTTTAGTTTGGGGGGTGATGTCTTTAATTTGGGGGGTGCATTGGAGGCGGGAGTCCACTGGAGGGCTCCACAACGTCTGAAAATAGGGCCCCAAAAGAACTGGAAATAATGTGTTTAATTCAGGGTGCATTTGCAGCGAGTGTCCACCAGAGGGCTCCAATTCCCCAGCTATAGTCCTGGTACTCTAAAATGATGGCACTTAGTCAAATTTCCGCCTTTTTTTGATGACTTCCAACTAGGAGAGGGACTAATTTTGAGTTCCGGACCCGGGTGGAGAACCATAGCAGGTCGGCCTTCTTAAAGGGAAATGCTCCTAGACACTTAGTCAAATTCACGCCTTTTTTTTGGACTTCCAGCGAGGAGAGGGACAATTTTGCGTTCCAGACCCGGGTGGAGAACCATAGCAGGTCGGCCTTCTTAAAGGGACATCCTCCTAGGCACTTAGTCAAATTCACGCCTTTTTTTTGGACTTCCAGCGAGGAGAGGGACTAATTTTGCTTTCCGTACCCGGGTGGAGAACCATAGCAGGTCAGCCTTCTTAAAGGGACATCCTCCTAGGCACTTAGTCAAATTTACGCCTTTTTTTTGGACTTCCAGCGAGGAGAGGGACTAATTTTGCTTTCCGTACCCAGGTGGAGAACCAAGGGACGTCGGCCTTCTTAAAGGGACATCCTCCTAGGCACTTAGTCAAATTTACGCCTTTTTTTTGGACTTCCAGCGAGGAGAGGGACTAATTTTGCTTTCCGTACCCGGGTGGAGAACCATAGCAGGTCAGCCTTCTTAAAGGGACATCCTCCTAGGCACTTAGTCAAATTTACGCCTTTTTTTTGGACTTCCAGCGAGGAGAGGGACTAATTTTGCTTTCCGTACCCAGGTGGAGAACCAAGGGACGTCGGCCTTCTTAAAGGGACATCCTCCTAGGCACTTAGTCAAATTCACGCCTTTTTTTTGGACTTCCAGCGAGGAGAGGGACAATTTTGCGTTCCAGACCCGGGTGGAGAACCATAGCAGGTCGGCCTTCTTAAAGGGACATCCTCCTAGGCACTTAGTCAAATTTACGCCTTTTTTTTGGACTTCCAGCGAGGAGAGGGACTAATTTTGCTTTCCGTACCCAGGTGGAGAACCAAGGGACGTCGGCCTTCTTAAAGGGACATCCTCCTAGGCACTTAGTCAAATTTACGCCTTTTTTTTGGACTTCCAGCGAGGAGAGGGACTAATTTTGCTTTCCGTACCCGGGTGGAGAACCATAGCAGGTCAGCCTTCTTAAAGGGACATCCTCCTAGGCACTTAGTCAAATTTACGCCTTTTTTTTGGACTTCCAGCGAGGAGAGGGACTAATTTTGCTTTCCGTACCCAGGTGGAGAACCAAGGGACGTCGGCCTTCTTAAAGGGACATCCTCCTAGGCACTTAGTCAAATTTACGCCTTTTTTTTGGACTTCCAGCGAGGAGAGGGACTAATTTTGCTTTCCGTACCCGGGTGGAGAACCATAGCAGGTCAGCCTTCTTAAAGGGACATCCTCCTAGGCACTTAGTCAAATTCACGCCTTTTTTTTTGGACTTCCAGCGAGGAGAGGGACTAATTTTGCTTTCCGTACCCGGGTGGAGAACCATAGCACGTCGGCCTTCTTAAAGGGAAATGCTCCTAGGCACTTAGTCAAATTCACGCCTTTTTTTTGGACTTCCAGCGAGGAGAGGGACAATTTTGCTTTCCTGACCCAGGTGGAGAACCATAGCACGTCGGCCTTCTTAAAGGGACATCCTCCTAGGCACTTAGTCAAATTCACGCCTTTTTTTTGGACTTCCAGCGAGGAGAGGGACTAATTTTGCTTTCCGTACCCGGGTGGAGAACCATAGCACGTCGGCCTTCTTAAAGGGAAATGCTCCTAGGCACTTAGTCAAATTCACGCCTTTTTTTTGGACTTCCAGCGAGGAGAGGGACAATTTTGCTTTCCTGACCCAGGTGGAGAACCATAGCACGTCGGCCTTCTTAAAGGGAAATGCTCCTAGGCACTTAGTCAAATTCACGCCTTTTTTTTGGACTTCCAGCGAGGAGAGGGACAATTTTGCTTTCCTGACCCAGGTGGAGAACCATAGCACGTCGGCCTTCTTAAAGGGAAATGCTCCTAGGCACTTAGTCAAATTCACGCCTTTTTTTTGGACTTCCAGCGAGGAGAGGGACAATTTGGCTTTCCTGACCCAGGTGGAGAACCATAGCACGTCGGCCTTCTTAAAGGGAAATGCTCCTAGGCACTTAGTCAAATTCACGCCTTTTTTTTGGACTTCCAGCGAGGAGAGGGACAATTTTGCTTTCCTGACCCAGGTGGAGAACCATAGCACGTCGGCCTTCTTAAAGGGAAATGCTCCTAGGCACTTAGTCAAATTCACGCCTTTTTTTTGGACTTCCAGCGAGGAGAGGGACAATTTTGCTTTCCTGACCCAGGTGGAGAACCATAGCACGTCGGCCTTCTTAAAGGGAAATGCTCCTAGGCACTTAGTCAAATTCACGCCTTTTTTTTGGACTTCCAGCGAGGAGAGGGACAATTTTGCTTTCCTGACCCAGGTGGAGAACCATAGCACGTCGGCCTTCTTAAAGGGAAATGCTCCTAGACACTTAGTCAAATTTACGCCTGAAAATAGGGCCCCAAAAGAACTGGAAATAATGTCTTTAATTCAGGGTGCATTTGCAGCGAGTGTCCACCAGAGGGCTCCAATTCCCCCACTATAGTCCTGGTACTCTAAAATGATGGCA
>NW_027316586.1:375000-390000 GCF_033978685.3 Nerophis lumbriciformis | reverse complement strand
CCTGGAAGCCCTAAGTACCTGGGTGGAATCAGTTCCAGGATTTCATTCATGCGGGAAAAGTTGAAAATGTGTCCGAGATAGCGCCCCTTAGGCGGACACAGGTGTCTGCATGAGCCCCTGTCGCTCAGAAGCTGGAAGAGCAGTTTGAAAAAGGACCGGGGTAAAGAGGGGGGAAGCACCATATATGTGTCCGGGAAGGCGCCCCTCGGGCGGACACAGGTGTCTGCATGAGCCCCTGTCGCTCAGATGCTGGAAGATCAGTTTGAAAAAGGACCGGGGTAAAGAGGGGGGAAGCACCATATATGTGTCCGGGAAGGCGCCCCTCGGGCGGACACAGGTGTCTGCATGAGCCCCTGTCGCTCAGATGCTGGAAGATCAGTTTGAAAAAGGACCGGGGTAAAGAGGGGGGAAGCACCATATATGTGTCCGGGAAGGCGCCCCTCGGGCGGACACAGGTGTCTGCATGAGCCCCTGTCGCTCAGATGCTGGAAGATCAGTTTGAAAAAGGACCGGGGTAAAGAGGGGGGAAGCACCATATATGTGTCCGGGAAGGCGCCCCTCGGGCGGACACAGGTGTCTGCATGAGCCCCTGTCGCTCAGATGCTGGAAGATCAGTTTGAAAAAGGACCGGGGTAAAGAGGGGGGAAGCACCATATATGTGTCCGGGAAGGCGCCCCTCGGGCGGACACAGGTGTCTGCATGAGCCCCTGTCGCTCAGATGCTGGAAGATCAGTTTGAAAAAAGAACCAGAGGATAGAGGGGAAAAACACCATATTTGTGTCCGAAAATAGCTCACTTTGACTCGGACGCGTTCCCTGTGATTTCAGCCTGTCAGACATGGTGCACATAGTAACGAGATGGAGGTGTTTTGGTCGACCAGGTAAAAAACGAAAAATCGAGAGAAGGTAAAAAGTAGGTGAAAAATTAAGCCTCTCTCGTTAAGGTACTTAGAAAAAATCCCAAAAAAAAAATGAACTCCCATTGAAATGAATGGGGAAAATTTTTTTTCTCGTTTTTTTTCTAAGTACAACAACGAGAGAAGGTAAAAAATGGTTTTTTTTAGCCTCTCTCGTTAAGGTACTTAGAAAAAAACCCAGATTTTTTATTTTCTCGTTTTTTTTCTAAGTACAACAACGAGAGAAGGTAAAAACAGGTGCTTTTTAGCCTCTCTCGTTAAGGTACTTGGAAAAAATCCGAGACATGTTTGGTCTTCCCCACTGACAGTGCGCCTTTGCTGGGTAAGTTGTGGACGTGCCAGGCACCCCCGGGACACC
Source organism: Nerophis lumbriciformis (assembly GCF_033978685.3). Taxonomy (NCBI): domain Eukaryota; kingdom Metazoa; phylum Chordata; class Actinopteri; order Syngnathiformes; family Syngnathidae; genus Nerophis; species Nerophis lumbriciformis. Next base: position 388,726 of record NW_027316586.1, on the reverse strand, counting down.
GGTGGAACGCGGCCGGACTCGTGGTACTCCAACCCGGGCATAATTTTGGATATTTCCCGGTCCTTTTTTTCACCACTTTCCCAACTTTTCTTCCCAATCACAGTGCGCCTTTGCTGGGTAAGTTGTGGACATGGCAGGCACCCCCGGGACACCGGTGGAACGCGGCCGGACTCGTGGTACTCCAACCCGGGCATAATATTGGATCAAATTCGGGACTTTTGCCCACTTTCCCAACTTTTCTTCCCAATCACAGTGCGCCTTTGCTGGGTAAGTTGTGGACATGCCAGGCACCCCCGGGACACCGGTGGAACGCGGCCGGACTCGTGGTACTCCAACCCGGGCATAATTTTGGATCAAATTCGGGACTTTTGCCCACTTTCCCAACTTTTCTTCCCAATCACAGTGCGCCTTTGCTGGGTAAGTTGTGGACATGGCAGGCACCCCCGGGACACCGGTGGAACGCGGCCGGACTCGTGGTACTCCAACCCGGGCATAATATTGGATCAAATTCGGGACTTTTGCCCACTTTCCCAACTTTTCTTCCCAATCACAGTGCGCCTTTGCTGGGTAAGTTGTGGACATGCCAGGCACCCCCGGGACACCGGTGGAACGCGGCCGGACTCGTGGTACTCCAACCCGGGCATAATTTTGGATCAAATTCGGGACTTTTGCCCACTTTCCCAACTTTTCTTCCCAATCACAGTGCGCCTTTGCTGGGTAAGTTGTGGACATGCCAGGCACCCCCGGGACACCGGTGGAACGCGGCCGGACTCGTGGTACTCCAACCCGGGCATAATTTTGGATCAAATTCGGGACTTTTGCCCACTTTCCCAACTTTTCTTCCCAATCACAGTGCGCCTTTGCTGGGTAAGTTGTGGACATGCCAGGCACCCCCGGAACCCTGGTGGAACGCGGCGGGACTTGTGGGACTCGAACCTGGGTGTGATTTTGGATCAAATTCGGGACTTTTGCCCACTTTCCCAACTTTTCTTCCCAATCACAGTGCGCCTTTGCTGGGTGCGTCTTGGACATTGTAGGCACCCCGAGACCCTGGTGGAACGCGGCGGGACTTGTGGGACTCGAACCTGGGTGTGATTTTGGACCAAATTCGGGACTTTTGCCCACTTTCCCAACTTTTCTTCCCAATCACAGTGCGCCTTTGCTGGGTGCGTCTTAGGCATTGTAGGCACCCCGGAACCCTGGTGGAACGCGGCGGGACTTGTGGGACTCGAACCTGGGTGTGATTTTGGACCAAATTCGGGACTTTTGCCCACTTTCCCAACTTTTCTTCCCAATCACAGTGCGCCTTTGCTGGGTGCGTCTTAGGCATTGTAGGCACCCCGGAACCCTGGTGGAACGCGGCGGGACTTGTGGGACTCGAACCTGGGTGTGATTTTGGACAGAATTCGGGACTTTTGCCCACTTTCCCAACTTTTCTTCCCAATCACAGTGCGCCTTTGCTGGGTGCGTCTTGGACATTGTAGGCACCCCGAGACCCTGGTGGAACGCGGCGGGACTTGTGGGACTCGAACCTGGGTGTGATTTTGGACCAAATTCGGGACTTTTGCCCACTTTCCCAACTTTTCTTCCCAATCACAGTGCGCCTTTGCTGGGTGCGTCTTAGGCATTGTAGGCACCCCGGAACCCTGGTGGAACGCGGCGGGACTTGTGGGACTCGAACCTGGGTGTGATTTTGGACCAAATTCGGGACTTTTGCCCACTTTCCCAACTTTTCTTCCCAATCACAGTGCGCCTTTGCTGGGTGCGTCTTAGGCATTGTAGGCACCCCGGAACCCTGGTGGAACGCGGCGGGACTTGTGGGACTCGAACCTGGGTGTGATTTTGGACCAAATTCGGGACTTTTGCCCACTTTCCCAACTTTTCTTCCCAATCACAGTGCGCCTTTGCTGGGTGCGTCTTAGGCATTGTAGGCACCCCGGAACCCTGGTGGAACGCGGCGGGACTTGTGGGACTCGAACCTGGGTGTGATTTTGGACCAAATTCGGGACTTTTGCCCACTTTCCCAACTTTTCTTCCCAATCACAGTGCGCCTTTGCTGGGTGCGTCTTAGGCATTGTAGGCACCCCGGAACCCTGGTGGAACGCGGCGGGACTTGTGGGACTCGAACCTGGGTGTGATTTTGGACAGAATTCGGGACTTTTGCCCACTTTCCCAACTTTTCTTCCCAATCACAGTGCGCCTTTGCTGGGTGCGTCTTGGACATTGTAGGCACCCCGAGACCCTGGTGGAACGCGGCGGGACTTGTGGGACTCGAACCTGGGTGTGATTTTGGACCAAATTCGGGACTTTTGCCCACTTTCCCAACTTTTCTTCCCAATCACAGTGCGCCTTTGCTGGGTGCGTCTTAGGCATTGTAGGCACCCCGGAACCCTGGTGGAACGCGGCGGGACTTGTGGGACTCGAACCTGGGTGTGATTTTGGACCAAATTCGGGACTTTTGCCCACTTTCCCAACTTTTCTTCCCAATCACAGTGCGCCTTTGCTGGGTAAGTTGTGGACATGCCAGGCACCCCCGGAACCCTGGTGGAACGCGGCGGGACTTGTGGGACTCGAACCTGGGTGTGATTTTGGATCAAATTCGGGACTTTTGCCCACTTTCCCAACTTTTCTTCCCAATCACAGTGCGCCTTTGCTGGGTGCGTCTTGGACATTGTAGGCACCCCGAGACCCTGGTGGAACGCGGCGGGACTTGTGGGACTCGAACCTGGGTGTGATTTTGGACCAAATTCGGGACTTTTGCCCACTTTCCCAACTTTTCTTCCCAATCACAGTGCGCCTTTGCTGGGTGCGTCTTAGGCATTGTAGGCACCCCGGAACCCTGGTGGAACGCGGCGGGACTTGTGGGACTCGAACCTGGGTGTGATTTTGGACCAAATTCGGGACTTTTGCCCACTTTCCCAACTTTTCTTCCCAATCACAGTGCGCCTTTGCTGGGTGCGTCTTAGGCATTGTAGGCACCCCGGAACCCTGGTGGAACGCGGCGGGACTTGTGGGACTCGAACCTGGGTGTGATTTTGGACAGAATTCGGGACTTTTGCCCACTTTCCCAACTTTTCTTCCCAATCACAGTGCGCCTTTGCTGGGTGCGTCTTGGACATTGTAGGCACCCCGAGACCCTGGTGGAACGCGGCGGGACTTGTGGGACTCGAACCTGGGTGTGATTTTGGACCAAATTCGGGACTTTTGCCCACTTTCCCAACTTTTCTTCCCAATCACAGTGCGCCTTTGCTGGGTGCGTCTTAGGCATTGTAGGCACCCCGGAACCCTGGTGGAACGCGGCGGGACTTGTGGGACTCGAACCTGGGTGTGATTTTGGACCAAATTCGGGACTTTTGCCCACTTTCCCAACTTTTCTTCCCAATCACAGTGCGCCTTTGCTGGGTGCGTCTTAGGCATTGTAGGCACCCCGGAACCCTGGTGGAACGCGGCGGGACTTGTGGGACTCGAACCTGGGTGTGATTTTGGACCAAATTCGGGACTTTTGCCCACTTTCCCAACTTTTCTTCCCAATCACAGTGCACCTTTGCTGGGTAAGTTGTGGACATTGTAGGCACCCCGGCACTCTGATGGAACGCGGCGGGACTTGCGGGACTCGAACCTGGGTGTGATTTTGGACCAAATTCGGGACTTTTGCCCACTTTCCCAACTTTTCTTCCCAATCACAGTGCGCCTTTGCTGGGTGCGTTGTGGACATTGTAGGCACCCCGGAACCCTGGTGGAACGCGGCGGGACTTGTGGGACTCGAACCTGGGTGTGATTTTGGACCAAATTCGGGACTTTTGCCCACTTTCCCAACTTTTCTTCCCAATCACAGTGCGCCTTTGCTGGGTGCGTTGTGGACATTGTAGGCACCCCGAGACACTGGTGGAACGCGGCGGGACTTGTGGGACTCGAACCTGGGTGTGATTTTGGACCAAATTCGGGACTTTTGCCCACTTTCCCAACTTTTCTTCCCAATCACAGTGCGCCTTTGCTGGGTAAGTTGTGGACATTGTAGGCACCCCGAGACACTGGTGGAACGCGGCGGGACTTGTGGGACTCGAACCTGGGTGTGATTTTGGACCAAATTCGGGACTTTTGCCCACTTTCCCAACTTTTCTTCCCAATCACAGTGCGCCTTTGCTGGGTAAGTTGTGGACATTGTAGGCACCCCGAGACACTGGTGGAACGCGGCGGGACTTGCGGGACTCGAACCTGGGTGTGATTTTGGACCAAATTCGGGACTTTTGCCCACTTTCCCAACTTTTCTTCCCAATCACAGTGCGCCTTTGCTGGGTAAGTTGTGGACATTGTAGGCACCCCGGAACCCTGGTGGAACGCGGCGGGACTTGTGGGACTCGAACCTGGGTGTGATATTGGACCAAATTCGGGACTTTTGCCCACTTTCCCAACTTTTCTTCCCAATCACAGTGCGCCTTTGCTGGGTGCGTTGTGGACATTGTAGGCACCCCGGAACCCTGGTGGAACGCGGCGGGACTTGTGGGACTCGAACCTGGGTGTGATTTTGGACCAAATTCGGGACTTTTGCCCACTTTCCCAACTTTTCTTCCCAATCACAGTGCGCCTTTGCTGGGTAAGTTGTGGACATGCCAGGCACCCCCGGGACACCGGTGGAACGCGGCGGGACTTGTGGGACTCGAACCTGGGTGTGATTTTGGACCAAATTCGGGACTTTTGCCCACTTTCCCAACTTTTCTTCCCAATCACAGTGCACCTTTGCTGGGTAAGTTGTGGACATTGTAGGCACCCCGGCACTCTGATGGAACGCGGCGGGACTTGCGGGACTCGAACCTGGGTGTGATTTTGGATCCAATTCGGGACTTTTGCCCACTTTCCCAACTTTTCTTCCCAATCACAGTGCGCCTTTGCTGGGTGCGTTGTGGACATTGTAGGCGCCCCGAGACACTGGTGGAACGCGGCGGGACTTGTGGGACTCGAACCTGGGTGTGATTTTGGACCAAATTCGGGACTTTTGCCCACTTTCCCAACTTTTCTTCCCAATCACAGTGCGCCTTTGCTGGGTGCGTCGTGGACATTGTAGGCACCCCGGAACCCTGGTGGAACGCGGCGGGACTTGTGGGACTCGAACCTGGGTGTGATTTTGGACCAAATTCGGGACTTTTGCCCACTTTCCCAACTTTTCTTCCCAATCACAGTGCGCCTTTGCTGGGTGCGTCGTGGACATTGTAGGCACCCCGGAACCCTGGTGGAACGCGGCGGGACTTGTGGGACTCGAACCTGGGTGTGATTTTGGACCAAATTCGGGACTTTTGCCCACTTTCCCAACTTTTCTTCCCAATCACAGTGCGCCTTTGCTGGGTGCGTTGTGGACATTGTAGGCACCCCGAGACACTGGTGGAACGCGGCGGGACTTGTGGGACTCGAACCTGGGTGTGCTTTTGGACCAAATTCGGGACTTTTGCCCACTTTCCCAACTTTTCTTCCCAATCACAGTGCGCCTTTGCTGGGTAAGTTGTGGACATTGTAGGCACCCCGGAACCCTGGTGGAACGCGGCGGGACTTGTGGGACTCGAACCTGGGTGTGATTTTGGACCAAATTCGGGACTTTTGCCCACTTTCCCAACTTTTCTTCCCAATCACAGTGCGCCTTTGCTGGGTGCGTTGTGGACATTGTAGGCACCCCGAGACACTGGTGGAACGCGGCGGGACTTGTGGGACTCGAACCTGGGTGTGATTTTGGACCAAATTCGGGACTTTTGCCCACTTTCCCAACTTTTCTTCCCAATCACAGTGCGCCTTTGCTGGGTAAGTTGTGGACATTGTAGGCACCCCGGAACCCTGGTGGAACGCGGCGGGACTTGTGGGACTCGAACCTGGGTGTGATTTTGGACCAAATTCGGGACTTTTGCCCACTTTCCCAACTTTTCTTCCCAATCACAGTGCGCCTTTGCTGGGTGCGTCTTAGGCATTGTAGGCACCCCGGAACCCTGGTGGAACGCGGCGGGACTTGTGGGACTCGAACCTGGGTGTGATTTTGGACCAAATTCGGGACTTTTGCCCACTTTCCCAACTTTTCTTCCCAATCACAGTGCGCCTTTGCTGGGTGCGTTGTGGACATTGTAGGCACCCCGAGACACTGGTGGAACGCGGCGGGACTTGTGGGACTCGAACCTGGGTGTGATTTTGGACCAAATTCGGGACTTTTGCCCACTTTCCCAACTTTTCTTCCCAATCACAGTGCGCCTTTGCTGGGTGCGTCGTGGACATTGTAGGCACCCCGGAACCCTGGTGGAACGCGGCGGGACTTGTGGGACTCGAACCTGGGTGTGATTTTGGACCGAATTCGGGACTTTTGCCCACTTTCCCAACTTTTCTTCCCAATCACAGTGCGCCTTTGCTGGGTGCGTTGTGGACATTGTAGGCACCCCGGCACTCTGATGGAACGCGGCGGGACTTGCGGGACTCGAACCTGGGTGTGATTTTGGACCAAATTCGGGACTTTTCTTGTGGGACTCGAACCTGGGTGTGATTTTGGACCAAATTCGGGACTTTTGCCCACTTTCCCAACTTTTCTTCCCAATCACAGTGCGCCTTTGCTGGGTGCGTTGTGGACATTGTAGGCACCCCGGAACCCTGGTGGAACGCGGCGGGACTTGTGGGACTCGAACCTGGGTGTGATTTTGGACCAAATTCGGGACTTTTGCCCACTTTCCCAACTTTTCTCCCCACTCACAGTGCGCCTTTGCTGGGTAAGTTGTGGACATTGTAGGCACCCCGGAACCCTGGTGGAACGCGGCGGGACTTGTGGGACTCGAACCTGGGTGTGATTTTGGATAAAATTCGGGACTTTTGCCCACTTTCCCAACTTTTCTTCCCAATCACAGTGCACCTTTGCTGGGTGCGTTGTGGACATTGTAGGCACCCCGAGACACTGGTGGAACGCGGCGGGACTTGTGGGACTGGAACCTGGGTGTGATTTTGGACCAAATTCGGGACTTTTGCCCACTTTCCCAACTTTTCTTCCCAATCACAGTGCGCCTTTGCTGGGTGCGTTGTGGACATTGTAGGCACCCCGAGACACTGGTGGAACGCGGCGGGACTTGTGGGACTCGAACCTGGGTGTGATTTTGGACCAAATTCGGGACTTTTGCCCACTTTCCCAACTTTTCTTCCCAATCACAGTGCGCCTTTGCTGGGTGCGTTGTGGACATTGTAGGCACCCCGGAACCCTGGTGGAACGCGGCGGGACTTGTGGGACTCGAACCTGGGTGTGATTTTGGACCAAATTCGGGACTTTTGCCCACTTTCCCAACTTTTCTTCCCAATCACAGTGCGCCTTTGCTGGGTGCGTCGTGGACATTGTAGGCACCCCGGAACCCTGGTGGAACGCGGCGGGACTTGTGGGACTCGAACCTGGGTGTGATTTTGGACCAAATTCGGGACTTTTGCCCACTTTCCCAACTTTTCTTCCCAATCACAGTGCGCCTTTGCTGGGTGCGTTGTGGACATTGTAGGCACCCCGGAACCCTGGTGGAACGCGGCGGGACTTGTGGGACTCGAACCTGGGTGTGATTTTGGACCAAATTCGGGACTTTTGCCCACTTTCCCAACTTTTCTTCCCAATCACAGTGCGCCTTTGCTGGGTGCGTTGTGGACATTGTAGGCACCCCGGAACCCTGGTGGAACGCGGCGGGACTTGTGGGACTCGAACCTGGGTGTGATTTTGGACCAAATTCGGGACTTTTGCCCACTTTCCCAACTTTTCTTCCCAATCACAGTGCGCCTTTGCTGGGTGCGTTGTGGACATTGTAGGCACCCCGGAACCCTGGTGGAACGCGGCGGGACTTGTGGGACTCGAACCTGGGTGTGATTTTGGACCAAATTCGGGACTTTTGCCCACTTTCCCAACTTTTCTTCCCAATCACAGTGCGCCTTTGCTGGGTGCGTTGTGGACATTGTAGGCACCCCGGAACCCTGGTGGAACGCGGCGGGACTTGCGGGACTCGAACCTGGGTGTGATTTTGGATAAAATTCGGGACTTTTGCCCACTTTCCCAACTTTTCTTCCCAATCACAGTGCACCTTTGCTGGGTAAGTTGTGGACATTGTAGGCACCCCGGAACCCTGGTGGAACGCGGCGGGACTTGTGGGACTCGAACCTGGGTGTGATTTTGGATCCAATTCGGGACTTTTGCCCACTTTCCCAACTTTTCTTCCCAATCACAGTGCGCCTTTGCTGGGTGCGTTGTGGACATTGTAGGCGCCCCGAGACACTGGTGGAACGCGGCGGGACTTGTGGGACTCGAACCTGGGTGTGATTTTGGACCAAATTCGGGACTTTTGCCCACTTTCCCAACTTTTCTTCCCAATCACAGTGCGCCTTTGCTGGGTGCGTCGTGGACATTGTAGGCACCCCGGAACCCTGGTGGAACGCGGCGGGACTTGTGGGACTCGAACCTGGGTGTGATTTTGGACCAAATTCGGGACTTTTGCCCACTTTCCCAACTTTTCTTCCCAATCACAGTGCGCCTTTGCTGGGTGCGTCGTGGACATTGTAGGCACCCCGGAACCCTGGTGGAACGCGGCGGGACTTGTGGGACTCGAACCTGGGTGTGATTTTGGACCAAATTCGGGACTTTTGCCCACTTTCCCAACTTTTCTTCCCAATCACAGTGCGCCTTTGCTGGGTGCGTTGTGGACATTGTAGGCACCCCGAGACACTGGTGGAACGCGGCGGGACTTGTGGGACTCGAACCTGGGTGTGCTTTTGGACCAAATTCGGGACTTTTGCCCACTTTCCCAACTTTTCTTCCCAATCACAGTGCGCCTTTGCTGGGTAAGTTGTGGACATTGTAGGCACCCCGGAACCCTGGTGGAACGCGGCGGGACTTGTGGGACTCGAACCTGGGTGTGATTTTGGACCAAATTCGGGACTTTTGCCCACTTTCCCAACTTTTCTTCCCAATCACAGTGCGCCTTTGCTGGGTGCGTTGTGGACATTGTAGGCACCCCGAGACACTGGTGGAACGCGGCGGGACTTGTGGGACTCGAACCTGGGTGTGATTTTGGACCAAATTCGGGACTTTTGCCCACTTTCCCAACTTTTCTTCCCAATCACAGTGCGCCTTTGCTGGGTAAGTTGTGGACATTGTAGGCACCCCGGAACCCTGGTGGAACGCGGCGGGACTTGTGGGACTCGAACCTGGGTGTGATTTTGGACCAAATTCGGGACTTTTGCCCACTTTCCCAACTTTTCTTCCCAATCACAGTGCGCCTTTGCTGGGTGCGTCTTAGGCATTGTAGGCACCCCGGAACCCTGGTGGAACGCGGCGGGACTTGTGGGACTCGAACCTGGGTGTGATTTTGGACCAAATTCGGGACTTTTGCCCACTTTCCCAACTTTTCTTCCCAATCACAGTGCGCCTTTGCTGGGTGCGTTGTGGACATTGTAGGCACCCCGAGACACTGGTGGAACGCGGCGGGACTTGTGGGACTCGAACCTGGGTGTGATTTTGGACCAAATTCGGGACTTTTGCCCACTTTCCCAACTTTTCTTCCCAATCACAGTGCGCCTTTGCTGGGTGCGTTGTGGACATTGTAGGCACCCCGGAACCCTGGTGGAACGCGGCGGGACTTGTGGGACTCGAACCTGGGTGTGATTTTGGACCAAATTCGGGACTTTTGCCCACTTTCCCAACTTTTCTTCCCAATCACAGTGCGCCTTTGCTGGGTGCGTTGTGGACATTGTAGGCACCCCGAGACACTGGTGGAACGCGGCGGGACTTGTGGGACTCGAACCTGGGTGTGATTTTGGACCAAATTCGGGACTTTTGCCCACTTTCCCAACTTTTCTTCCCAATCACAGTGCGCCTTTGCTGGGTGCGTCGTGGACATGTCAGGCACCCCGCAACCCTGGTGGAACGCGGCGGGACTTGTGGGACTCGAACCTGGGTGTGATTTTGGACCAAATTCGGGACTTTTGCCCACTTTCCCAACTTTTCTTCCCAATCACAGTGCGCCTTTGCTGGGTGCGTTGTGGACATGCCAGGCACCCCGAGACACTGGTGGAACGCGGCGGGACTTGTGGGACTCGAACCTGGGTGTGATTTTGGACCAAATTCGGGACTTTTGCCCACTTTCCCAACTTTTCTTCCCAATCACAGTGCGCCTTTGCTGGGTAAGTTGTGGACATGCCAGGCACCCCCGAGACACCGGTGGAACGCGGCGGGACTTGTGGGACTCGAACCTGGGTGTGATTTTGGACCAAATTCGGGACTTTTGCCCACTTTCCCAACTTTTCTTCCCAATCACAGTGCGCCTTTGCTGGGTGCGTCGTGGACATTGTAGGCACCCCGGAACCCTGGTGGAACGCGGCGGGACTTGTGGGACTCGAACCTGGGTGTGCTTTTGGATCAAATTCGGGACTTTTGCCCACTTTCCCAACTTTTCTTCCCAATCACAGTGCGCCTTTGCTGGGTGCGTTGTGGACATTGTAGGCACCCCGGAACCCTGGTGGAACGCGGCGGGACTTGTGGGACTCGAACCTGGGTGTGACTTTGGACCAAATTCGGGACTTTTGCCCACTTTCCCAACTTTTCTTCCCAATCACAGTGCGCCTTTGCTGGGTGCGTCGTGGACATTGTAGGCACCCCGAGACACTGGTGGAACGCGGCGGGACTTGTGGGACTCGAACCTGGGTGTGATTTTGGACCAAATTCGGGACTTTTGCCCACTTTCCCAACTTTTCTTCCCAATCACAGTGCGCCTTTGCTGGGTAAGTTGTGGACATTGTAGGCACCCCGGAACCCTGGTGGAACGCGGCGGGACTTGTGGGACTCGAACCTGGGTGTGATTTTGGACCAAATTCGGGACTTTTGCCCACTTTCCCAACTTTTCTTCCCAATCACAGTGCGCCTTTGCTGGGTGCGTTGTGGACATTGTAGGCACCCCGAGACACTGGTGGAACGCGGCGGGACTTGTGGGACTCGAACCTGGGTGTGATTTTGGACCAAATTCGGGACTTTTGCCCACTTTCCCAACTTTTCTTCCCAATCACAGTGCGCCTTTGCTGGGTAAGTTGTGGACATTGTAGGCACCCCGGAACCCTGGTGGAACGCGGCGGGACTTGTGGGACTCGAACCTGGGTGTGATTTTGGACCAAATTCGGGACTTTTGCCCACTTTCCCAACTTTTCTTCCCAATCACAGTGCGCCTTTGCTGGGTGCGTCTTAGGCATTGTAGGCACCCCGGAACCCTGGTGGAACGCGGCGGGACTTGTGGGACTCGAACCTGGGTGTGATTTTGGACCAAATTCGGGACTTTTGCCCACTTTCCCAACTTTTCTTCCCAATCACAGTGCGCCTTTGCTGGGTGCGTTGTGGACATTGTAGGCACCCCGAGACACTGGTGGAACGCGGCGGGACTTGTGGGACTCGAACCTGGGTGTGATTTTGGACCAAATTCGGGACTTTTGCCCACTTTCCCAACTTTTCTTCCCAATCACAGTGCGCCTTTGCTGGGTGCGTTGTGGACATTGTAGGCACCCCGGAACCCTGGTGGAACGCGGCGGGACTTGTGGGACTCGAACCTGGGTGTGATTTTGGACCAAATTCGGGACTTTTGCCCACTTTCCCAACTTTTCTTCCCAATCACAGTGCGCCTTTGCTGGGTGCGTTGTGGACATTGTAGGCACCCCGAGACACTGGTGGAACGCGGCGGGACTTGTGGGACTCGAACCTGGGTGTGATTTTGGACCAAATTCGGGACTTTTGCCCACTTTCCCAACTTTTCTTCCCAATCACAGTGCGCCTTTGCTGGGTAAGTTGTGGACATTGTAGGCACCCCGAGACACTGGTGGAACGCGGCGGGACTAAGTTCCAAGAGGGCGTTTTTGCCCCCCCTCCAAACTCCCTCTCTTTGTTTATAGTGCATATTTTCTGCTGGATCTACTCTCTATTTACTCCAAGGAAAAAAACTAGCCGGTCGCGGCAAATTTTTACAATCGGTCGCCAAACTACGGCACGAGGGCCGAACGCGGTACGCCGGCGTCCAAGATACGGCCCGGGGATTTTTTTGATTTTTTGGGCTTTTTTTGATTTTTTTGGACATGTTGGGCATCCCAGGACTCGGGTGCGACTGCAGGACGTGTGGGGCTCTAACCTGGGTGTGGTTTTTGGTCATTTTTCCGGACTTTTGCCCACTTTTCCAACTTTTCTTCCCAATCACAGTGCGCCTTTGCTGGGTGCGTTTTGGGCATGTGGGGGGCACCTCGGACTCGGGTGGGACGCGGCGGGACTTGTGGCACTCGTACCTGTGTGTGATTTTTGATCATTTTGTGGACTTTCCCCCAGACACTCTCCACTTGTCTACCCCACTTCCCCTGTGACTTTGCTGGGGGGGCGTTTCCCCGCTGTCATTTGTAGTGTAAGGGTTACTTTTCTTTTTTTTCTGTCTGAAAATAGGGCCCCAAAAGGCCTCACACTCCCCGGGAAGACCTGATGGACGCCTCGGCGTCACTGAAACAGGCCAATCTGTCTGAAAATATGGCCCACGAAAGGCCTCACATTCCCCGGGAAGACCTGATGGACGCCCCGGCGTCACCGAAATACGGCAAACTGTCTGAAAATAGGGGCTCCAAGTGTTCCCCACTCTTTCTGGCCCACAAAAGGCCTCTCATTCCCCGGGAACACCTGTAGGACTCCCCGGCGTCAAGGAAATACGCCAAACCGTCTGAAAATAGGGGCCCAAAAGAACTGGAAATGATGCCTTTAATTTGGGGGGTGATGTCTATAATTATGGGGGTGCATTGGAGGCGGGAGTCCACTGGAGGGCTCCACACCGTCTGAATATAGGGCCCCAAAAGGCCTGGAATTAATGTATTTAATTTGGGGGGTGCATTTGCAGCGGGAGTCCACCGGAGGGCTCCATTTCCCCACTCTTTTGTTGACATATGGCCACAAAAGGCCTCTCATTCCCCGGGAAGACCTGATGGACGCCCCGGCGTCACCGAAATAAGCCAAACTGTCTGAAAATAGGGGCTCCAAGGGTTCCCCACTCTTTCTGGCCCACAAAAGGCCTCTCATTCCCCGGGAACACCTGTAGGACTCCCCGGCGTCAAGGAAATACGCCAAACTGTCTGAAAATAGGGCCCCAAAAGAACTGGAAATGATGCCTTTAATTTGGGGGGTGATGTCTTTAATTTGGGGGGTGCATTGGAGGCGGGAGTCCACTGGAGGGCTACACACCGTCTGAATATAGGGCCCCAAAAGGCCTGGAATTAATGTATTTAATTTGGGGGGTGCATTTGCAGCGGGAGTCCACCGGAGGGCTCCATTTCCCCACTCTTTTGTTGACATATGGCCACAAAAGGCCTCTCATTCCCCGGGAAGACCTGATGGACGCCCCGGCGTCACCGAAATAAGCCAAACTGTCTGAAAATAGGGGCTCCAAGGGTCCCCCACTCTTTCTGGCCCACAAAAGGCCTCTCATTCCCCGGGAACACCAAAAGAACTGGAAATAATGTGTTTAATTCAGGGTGCATTTGCAGCGAGTGTCCACCAGAGGGCTCCAATTCCCCAGCTATAGTCCTGGTACTCTAAAATGATGGCACTTAGTCAAATTTCCGCCTTTTTTTGATGACTTCCAACTAGGAGAGGGACTAATTTTGAGTTCCGGACCCGGGTGGAGAACCATAGCAGGTCGGCCTTCTTAAAGGGAAATGCTCCTAGGCACTTAGTCAAATTTAC